>NC_048218.1:13261371-13261567 GCF_002007445.2 Ailuropoda melanoleuca
GAGATTATGCTAAGTGAAATAAGTCAAGCAGAGAAAGACAATTATCATATGGCTTCACTCATTTATGGAACATAAGAAGTGGGAAGATCGGTAGGAGAGGAAAGGGAAGAAGGAAGGGGGGTAAACAGAAGGGGGAATAAACCATGAAAGACTATGGATTCTGGGAAACAAACTGAGGGCTTCAGAGGGGAGGGGG
>NC_048218.1:13262328-13270514 GCF_002007445.2 Ailuropoda melanoleuca
CTGGGGAAAACTCAGAACTTTGGAGCAATATAGAATGTAAGAAAGTATCTGGTCCAATTAGTGGTTCTTGTCTATGGCCCTCAATAAGGTGGGGGGGGGGTCACAGGCATGATTCTTATTTGGGGGAATTAAGTTTAATGTATTCCATGACCATGGATTGGCTTCCAATCCAAGTTAATCACCTTTGGTTTGCATGTTGCCATTTCCAAAGGGAAAAAATATGTGTTAATCATTCCAATCCCCTGTTGCTTTTAGAAATAGTTACTCAAGTATGTGTTCTACTGATGGCTTATTTCCATCATAAATAGGGAAAACGATGTAAATACTAATAGAACTAGATAAAGCTGTTCAATACATGCCCATGCCTTCCTAAAAAGATGTTTTTAATTCCCAGAATTTTAGAAACATTAGTAGGTAACATATTAAACCATTTTGTAAAAGAAAAATTCTGGAAATTGAATTAGTTTTGTTTCTCATTTTTCACAGTGCCTTCATAATCCTGGGGAAAAGTATCTTTAAGTATTGTGCTTTGATCTTTCAAAAATAAAATAATACATAAGCCATTTCATTAAAACTACTTTATTCATATTAACAATAACTTATTTATAACTGTTTCATCCCCAGAATTTTCTAAATGCATCATATTTGTATTCTATGATTGTTAAACTGGAACTGATATTCAAATCCAACTGTTAACATTTCTATGGCATATTAGCATACATTTTGCCTAAGGTAAAATGTAGCAAAGCTAATAACTATTTCCTTCTAAAAGTTTCACAATCCCAAAGGTCCCTATTAACATTTTCTGTCCTTAATGCTATGCATAATCAAATAATACTGTTTTAGTTGGTTTTCTAGCTCATATTTATTTTACTTCTAAAGTGCTACAGGCCGGGGCACCTAAGCGTCTGCCTTCGGCTCAGGGCATGATCCCGGCGTTATGGGATCGAGCCCCACATCAGGCTCCTCTGCTGTAAGCCTGCTTCTTCCTCTCGCACTCCCCCTGCTTGTGTTCCCTCTCTCGCTGGCTGGCTCTATCTCTGTCGAATAAATAAATAAAATCTTCAAAAAAAAAAATAAAAAAAAAAATAAAGTGCTACAGGCCATAAGGACATGTTGCTCCTCTCTCTCTCTGGGTGTGTAATTGGTTTTAATACATGCAATGATAACCATAGCTAACATTTAATAATGCGATAATTACCATTTCTAGACACTGTTCTCAATGCTTTACGTGTATTAACTTATTTAATCCCCGACACTTACTATTCGTAACCTCAATAACAGATGAAGTAACTGAGAGACAGAGTTTGTGCTTATCACAATTTACACAAATGGTCAAAGACAAAGCTTGGGTTCGAACTTTGGCAGCCTGGTCCTCAGGTCAGTGATAATAGGACAATAATTTAATATCAATAACTAGAATACCCTTGAGAGTACAGGATGGGAATGTTAATGATTACACCAGCTAATAAGACACATGTTCCCCTAGCTTTTACTTGTGAATGCACTGTGATTATAATGTCTCTGAGTGAAACAACACATTGAAGAGGCATTGAATTTATGATTATGTCATTTCTTCATTTGAGTACGGCTGTATTTGGGTCAGTCACCAAAAGATGAATGATGTTCGTCACGGAAAAAGAGAAACAGAATGAAGGGCAGAAATTTGGAGAACACGTTGAAACATGTGAGACATTTCTTCTAGGTTTACTGCAGGAGAAAATTTTGAATGATAGAAATACACAAACAATTACATGAAAAATGGAAAAGTTATCAAAACGCTATGAATAGCCAACAAGTTAGATAGATGAGATATTCTAAAAAGAAGAAATAAATTATATGCTTTTAGAGTATAATTTTGATACACATTTTGATCACTTTTCTCATTAATTAGTTCTATAGATTTGATGGCATATCTGACTTAATCACCACTGTATGTTGTTTCAAAAGCAGGTAGACAGAGACATAATTCTTTCTCAGTGGCTTTATGCATTCATGTGAATACTGGCCAATTCAATGTGTTAAATTGTAATGAGGAAGAAGCTGAGTTTATGGTCTTAGGTAAAATAACAGGATGATGGAAGAGACAAAAGGGTTTGTTGAGAAATTCTCACGAGGACATGTGTTCACGTTGGAACTTCACATTAACAGAAGGTGTCACGTTGCTGGTTATGTCTGGTAAAAGCTGGGACATGTGTTTCATAAAAATATAGCTTATTATTTTAGACTGAAGGCTTATTTGGGGGAAATCCAAATTAGTAGGAGGTGACCTGAAATGTCCTTTAACTGCTATGGCAAAACCTTTTTAAAGAGAATATCATGAAATAATGAGAGGCTGCTACACAAACTGATGGGAGGAGGGGAGACAGAGCGTGTAGGAGACGTGCTCCACCCATTCCTGGTTGACATATACATAGGACTTGGCACTCTGAATGACATCAGTCTTCGTTTATGACCAACTGAAACTTCTTCACCTGCTGACTGCCAGGCATTGCAGTTATGACAGGAACTCTTGGGGGGCTTGTGGATGTGGCCTTGACTGTGGCAATGATATGGATGTGGGAGTGGCCCAGAACCAGGCTGTAATGAAGGCTCTGGATATGGTGGTGGCTGTGGGTTATGACAGGAACTCTTGGGGGGCTTGTGGATGTGGCCTTGACCGTGGCAATGATATGGATGTGGGAGTGGCCCAGAACCAGGCTGTAATGAAGGCTCTGGATATGGTGGTGGCTGTGGGTCGAGCTATGGCTGTGGATTGGATACAGGTCTGGCTCTGGTTAGTCTCCCTAGTGATCAGCATATTCCCACAGATGTTAGTCACCTTGCTGCTCAGTTTTTTAAAAGATTTTATGTATTTATTTATTTGAAAGAGAAAGAGAGAGAGAGAGAGTGTGTGTGTGCGCAAGGTGGGGAGTTGCTGAGGGAGAGGGACAAGCAGACTCCGCGCTGAGTGCAGAGCCCGTGGGGCTCGATCCCAGGATCCCGAGAGCATGACCTGAGCCAGAAATCAAGAGTCTGAATCTCAGTGGATTGAGCCACCCAGGTGCCCCAACTTGCTGCTAATTTTTGACTTTCAGTTTCTATGCCTCTCACTAGTATCCTGCAATGAATTTCAAGAAGCCTGCGTTGATTTTCCTTTCATTCATCTTCATCTTCTGTAGACAGCCACAGACGACACGATATTGCCGTTTACTCTCTGCCTCTGAGGCAGTTTCCAACATTTTGATACAATCGATTTTGAAGCATTTTCTCTTCTCCTATTAAATCATAGCGTTCTAACATCTCTGTTTAGTGTATGTATTATATTACAGCACAGTTCCCAAGTAAATGCGTTTACATTCACCTCCCAGGATATTTTTCTATTTATGTTTGTCAAAAACTTTATGACTCTTTTTACCATTCATAAACCAAGCCACACTTAAGAGTTGTAATGGTCCAGAACAATCTGTCTACCTAGAGAGCTGGACACAGGAGCAAATGAGGATTAAACCAGATAAAAGAGCTTCTGTTGCTTTGGTGTCTGTTTCCAATCTGTTATGTCTTGTATGCCCAATTTCCAAGTTTCAAGTCCTATAAAACAACATTATTTGGGAAATCTCCTTCTTAGTCTTGATTTGTTATAATATAGAACAATTATTTTCTTCCTACTGTGATGTTTATAAAGATCATAGGCTTTTTTATTCCTGTAACACATGAAAACATTATTATGGTTATCAATTACCATTACCTCACCTATCTTGAACACTGTTCATTGACCAATCTGGGCTGTGGATCCATTACAAAATAAACTGTAGAGGCCTTTCTCTACAGTAATTTAAAGTAATTTAGAAAGTCTCTTCCCATCTCTTTTATGGCTCAGGTACAATGTTCATACTTGAAATACAGTTTTTATTTCAGTGAGTTTTGATAAGAAACTCTTTGGGCAAGTAAGTCCAGATCTTGGAAAAAAAGATGAAATGGGAAAGTCTGCTTATGAAAGAAGAAAATGGCATATTAAAAGTAAAATGTAGGGGCGCCTGGGTGGCTCAGTAGTTAAGCATCTGCCTTCGGCTCAGGACGTGATCCTGGTGTTCTCGGATCAAGCCCCACATCAGGCTCCTCCACTGGGAGTCTGCTTCTTCCTCTCCTACTCCCCCTGCTTGTGTTCCCTTTCTCACTGGCTGTCTCTCTCTCTGTCAAATAAATAAATAAATAAAATCTTCAAAAAAAATTAAATTAAATTAAAATAAAAAGGTAAAATGCAAGAAGGAGTTTTCTTAAGGCTTTTACAAATAATGTGTTCCAATAAACAATGAATTTTACAGCAAAATTTCACTTAATAACCAAGTTTGTATGTATCATGCCAAGCATTGGGGCTTTTTTTTTTTTTTCCATTTTTACCATTTGGTTTACTGTCTTATTATCTCTTGAGATTTTTGAGTAATTATTATATATATATATATAAATTTGAAAAATAAAAGGGCACATTGTCTAAACTTATAGTCATCAAGAGCCTGAAAGCTTTTCTTCTAACTGGAAGCTCTATAAAGTCAGAGATTAGGTCTTATTTCTTGCTTACCTTTGTAACCCCAGTTTCAGAACAGTGTCTGGCATATGTGAACTGAATCCATTTTTGGGAAATAAGTTCATGTATGAGTTTGTATTATAATAGTGTAAATTGCATTGTCATCAAGTTTTAATACAAAACACATTTGCAAAAGGCATTTTTTTTCTCATACTCATCTAATGAAATAGGCAAGATTGGCCTTAACATCTCACTTTTTAATTCCCCCACACTATGCTGTCTGCTTCCCCTCACTCATTTTAAAAATGAAGAAACTACATCTCGGTGAGTTTGAATGACTTATTAAATATCATATAAAAATGTTTATAGCTTCAGTGTGACTTTCTGACTTCCAAAGTCATGGTCATTTCACTATATGATTAATTATTATGCAATTCCAGGACATTGTTTAATGTGTTTTAAAAATATTAAAATAATAATTTTTTGTGCTGATTTCCCCCTACATTTTAATATTTAACAATTTTATATTTAACTTTTGTTCTCTGCACAAAATTCAATGTTCATTGAATAAAAGAAAATGAATAAATTAAAATAGCAAAATACAATAAAACATATAGAATCCTTATAAAACATTGATATAAGTTGAATATTTTGTGAATATCAATATATCCTTCTCCTAGTTAAAAAGAACACTGCATTCAACAATCACAAATGTTAACTCTTTGTAGACCTTAGAGCTAAATATCACAGCCAAAGCTATCGAGAAAATATAGCAGTCAATCTTCGGGACGTTTAGGCAAAACCTTAGTTATGATGATAAAAGCACAAGTGACAAAAGAAAAAACAGATAAATTGAACTTTATCAAATTGAAAACCTGATTTCAATAGACATGATCAAGATAACTCACGGAATGGGAGAAAATATTTCAAATTATAGATCTTACAAGGGAATTTATCTAGAATATATAAGGAGCTCCTATAACTCAATAATACAAGATAAATAACCCAATTAAAATATGAGCATAGCATCTGATTACAAATAGCATCTCTTTATATAAATGGCCAATAAACACATGAAAAGAGGCTCAACATTATTAGCCATCAGAAGCCTGCAAATCAAAGTCCCTATGAGACATTAACTTCACAGCCAGTAGGATGACTATAATCAAAAGTTAGGTAATAAGTGTTGGTGAACATGTACAGCAATTGGAACCCGCACACAATGCTATGAGAATGCAAAATGGTGCTGGTGCTTTGGAAAATATTCTGGCAGTTTCTTAAAAGTTTTAACCAGAAAGGTACCAGAATACCCAGCCATTTAACTCTTAGGTGTATATTCAAGAGAAATGAAAACATATGTCCACACAAAAACTTGTACGTACTTGAACTTCATAGCAGTATTCATATTAGCCCCAAATTAGACACAAACAAAATGTCTGCCAACTTACAAATGGATAAATGAATGTGATACATCCATACAATGGAATATTATTCAGCAATAAAAACGAATGAAGCAATGACATAAGAAAATATAATTGTGCCCTTACTGGCCATACAAAGCATTGTGAATGTACCCGAGCACTGAAAGCTATGAGAAGACTCATGATAAGCTATACTGTATAAGATAGGCAGCAAGAGGGTTCATGATGGTTCTCTCTGCACTACGACACTAGGTAAATGAGCCCAATTTTTTTCTCTTCTGAAGTTGTTTTAGGCTCATTGCTAATGTGAAAATCTCTATTTTACAAGAGTTATTTCTTCCTACATCTAAAGTTGACATGACCCACATCCCTGTAAGTCCTTGGTATAGTCCTCTTTTTTTTTTTTTCTTTTGTCTATATTCAGGTGTTTCTTGGGTCTCTGGCAATTCTTGCAGAAGCTTGTGTTTTCATCCACAAGGAGATACTGAAGAAACCAGGAAAGACTATTACATAATATGGTGGTTCCGAAGATTGCAAGAAGCAGGGAACTCATTTCATTAGTTATTGGTGGCATTACTATAATTTGATTTCCAAAGAAGTTCATTGGGAAACAGTTGACTCAACAGTAAGTCTGTTGGTTAAAATCTTACATTTTTGTGGAAAATTTTCCCTTCATTTATTCATTTTATGTGTACCTATATTTCACTATGTCTGTTTCCATAGATCATCCTGTACTTAATGTGTACTGAACACCAAATGAGGTTTTCCTTTCCGGAAAAAAAAAATAAATGAGATTTAATACTTTTTGATTCCTTCCTCAACATTAAGCTGGAAATTGCCAATAAAATCAGGAGTGCTTAATCAGACATAATGGTGTAGTACTCAGTTGATTGCTTTAATCAATGGCCTGAGGGGTTCCTTGGAAGTGGAGTATTACGAGTATTACAATACTCCATCACATTGTCTGACCAATTTTTTTGGGGGGGGCATGACAAATATTTGAAAATTAGAAATTTTAGCAAAGGTAGAAAGAAGTAAACATTCAGATGTTTGAAATAGCTACAACATTGTCTATTTTTTTCAGGTCTCAGATAAGACATTTGACCATGTAAAGACATGATCTGGGTCTTTTCCTAGTTTGTTAATTAATTAGGTAATTAAAAGTTAATTAATTAATTAATTAGAGCACACATGCATGAGCAGGGGTGTGGTTGGAGGGGCGGGGGAGAGGGAGAGAGAGAGAATCTCAAGCAGGCTCCACGATGCAAGGCTGTATCTCACCATCCTGAGATCATGACCCAAACCAAAATCAAGAGTTGGACGTTCAACTCACTAAGCCACCCAGGCGCCCTGGTATTTTTCAGTTGAAGTTGATGAAAAGTTCAAACCTTTCAATGAATTGGATTATCTGAGGTGCTGATGAGAGGTGTATTTTTGTATGTATTTCAATTTATCTTGTATTTAATCAAAAATTTACTTTGTAATACATATTACCTGAGATAACAGTTCATAACTTAAAGCTTAGATAGGGAGATAAAATCTTGCTGGTGTCACAGGGAAGTAAACAAAACAATAATACTGGTATTAAAAAGAATTCATCTGCCAAATTGTATCAGTTCATTTATAATAGAGATATTTCAGGCATAAGGAGGTAAAAACAGGAGGTAAGAGATCCAAAGAATTGTTGTGTGCTTATTTCTCATTGACTGAATATCAGAGCCCAAAACTCAACAGAAGTGAAAATGATTACATTATGGTATTATATCTCTACGCCGGTTTACTGATGAAATTATTCGTATATATTTTTTAACATGCAAAGTCATTTAATTTGCGAGCTGTGTATTTTTCTGATGCATTGAACTACTTTGAGTCTGCTGTTTGGTTCCTTTAATTATTCATTGTTAAAGAGAACTACTTTGAGAACATCTGGAAACTATTTTGTTCTCATTTTGGACAATGTTTATACTATTTTTCTTTCAAAATAAATAAAACGAAAATAAACAATAATCTCCACCTGTCTTTCCTCATTTGTCTCACTCAGCCATTCTCACTTTTTTAGCTTTTTAGTTTCTTTCTAACTATTCTTGATGGGAAGATATTTACTCAATAATAATATAAAAAGGACATCTTGCAAACTGATTTGTTTGCTTTCTGCATGCAATTTTTATTTTTTTTATTTTTTAAATTTTTTTTAATTTTTATTTATTTATTTATTTTTTAAAGATTTTATTTATTTATTTGACAGAGATAGAGACAGCCAG
>NC_048218.1:13270834-13272355 GCF_002007445.2 Ailuropoda melanoleuca
AGGGCCCTCCTCATGACATCATCTAAACTTAACTAGCTCCCCCAAACCCCATCTCTAAATACTATCACACTGGGGGTTAGGGCTTCCATGTATGAATTTGGGGTTAGAGGACACACAGTTCAATCCATAGCAATAAACTCACATTAAGTGAAAAATCGGACTAGTTTAACAGGTGTCATAGATAATACAGAGAATCATGAACACTCTTGCAGCCTGTTTGTTTCATTTCGTTTTGTTTTTGTTGTTTTTAATTACATTAAAAATATTTTATTTATTTATTTGAGAGAGAGACAGAGAGCACAAGCCAGGGGAGGAGCAGAGGGAGAGAGATAGGGACAAGCAGACTCCCTGCTGTATATGAAGCCTGATGAAGGGCTTGATCCCAAGACCCTGAGATCATGACCTGAGCTGAAGTCAGACACTTAACTGACTGAGCCATCCAGGTGCCCCAGTAATTTGTTTGTTTGTTTTTTAACTGTTTTGCAGCATTCCTAAATTGGTGTGAAAAAAGGAAGAGAATCTACTTATTTTTCTGAATAATCTAAATTTTAGCATTTTATCACGGGCATTGTAAAACATGGGTAAGCCGCACTTTTGACCATTCCTTCTCCCTGCCCATCAGCAGTGTAGGGTGCAGATTTGGGAATGTTCCACCTATCAGTGCTCTCTGGAGAGGGGAAACCCAGTAGTAACTTCATGGTTCTAGACAGCTCTGGAAGCCAGGCCAGCAATTGTCCCACCTTGGCCCCCAAAACGTCAGCTCCTGAAAGGTCGTGTTTCCACAGTCTTTGTGATTGCTGGCTGGGCTGAGGTTACAGTGGCCTCAGCGGATAAGCTGGGAACAAGCTTCTCACCTACCTTCCTCTCCAGTGGAGATCTTTATGAATTTTCCATTTCCCATTTTGTGTCATGTTTTCTAGGCATAATATTCCTACTGATTTCCTTATAGATTTTTAAACATTTATTTAAATTCAAGGTAGTTAACGTATAGTGTAGTATTGGTTTTAGGAGTAGAATTTTGTAGTTCATCAGTTGCGTACAATAGTCAGTGCTCACTACATCGAGTGCCCTCCTTAATGCCCATCCCACAGTTACCCCATTCCCCCACCCACCTCCCCTCCAGCAACCTTCAGTTTGTTTCCTATTGTTAAGAGTCTCTTATGGTTTGTATCCCTCTCTGTTTTTCTCTTATTTTATTTTTCCTTTCTTTCATCTATGTTCATCTGTTTTGTTTCTTAAATTCCACATATGAGTGAAATCATATTTGTCTTTCTCTGACTGACTTATTTCGCTTAGCATAATACCTTCTAGTTCCATCCACGTTGTTGCAAAGACAAGATTTCATTCTTTTTGATGGCTGAGTAGTATTCCATTATATACGCGTGTGTGTGTGTGTGTGTGTGTGTGTGTGTGTGTGTATTCCACACCTTCTTTATCCACTCATCAGTCATCGAATATTTGAACTTTTTCCATAATTTTGCTATTGTTGATAATGCTTGCTGCTTATTTTAAAGTCTAGTT
>NC_048218.1:13272455-13304739 GCF_002007445.2 Ailuropoda melanoleuca
AAGAATTTTTCAGAGTAGTAGGATTGGAACTAGAAAAGCCCATTATCAAGAAACTAAAGATTGTAAGTGTTCAAGAAATATCACACAGATAAAAGAGGTACTGAAAATTGAAACACGGGTCGTAATTAGAATTTTTACCAAGAGCACTTGCTGTGGGTGTGGGGTTGCAGCACAGTTCTGAAGTGGAGACAACACGAAAGAGAAGCATTATTGGGTCACAGATTGGTGGCATGCAGGGTCAGAGGAGAGTTCCTGAAATACAAATTTAAACGTAGCAGCAGAGACACATATTTTTAAAATTCAACATCCTGATGCCTTTTAGATTGTACGTGCTTAATAAATGCTTACCAGTTGTCTGACGACCATAGAAAAGCAAGTAAGAAAATTAATGCAAATAAAGATCATTGTCATAAAATCTACTTTGTGGTAATGATAGTGGAAAAATACATTTATAATAAATCCTGGAGTCTGGAAGGATTGATATTTCAGGAGATTATTATTGGAAAGAACAATCATAACACCTACAATAATTAAACAAGGATAAGGAAGCTTTGAATAAAAGGCATGTCTTCAAGAGGGAGGTTGAGGATTTAGGACACTTCATATATTTCCAAGTTAAAATTTCTAGAAAAATCAATGTTCTTTCTCCCTAACTCTCAATGTTATACACCTCCTTGTCATAAAAATGGGGCCCTTTCTCCAAAACNGGGGGCCCTTTTTCCAAAACTAGAGAACAGCTCAGTGTTGCTACAAACAGAAAATACCTTGAATTTGAAGGTGCTCAGTTTGTAGCAAGTGTAAGACTGAATCAAGGTGGTCCACATAGGAAGGGTTAAGGGTTCAACTACAGCAGTAGTGAAGGTCAAAAAGGAAATTAAAAAAAAAGATTTGGGATATAAAAGGAAAGAGTCATCAGTGTTTGTTACTTAGAAGATGTGAATACGAGCTGTAAAAAGAAAAACTCAGAAATGAATCATTTCATTTATCCTTCTCTTTTTGAGGCCTTAAGGAAGAAGTATTAACATTAGATTAGAGAGACCAGCTAAAGTTGTGATGGCGAGGAGCTGAGTGATCTTGTAAGTGACTTAATCTCTAACACCAGTCTGTTCACTTATTTTTTAAATTTCTTTATTTTTAAAAGATTTTATTTATTTATTTGAGAGAAAGAGAGAGAGAGCATGAGCATGGGGGAGGAGCAGAGGGAGAGGGAGAAGCAGATTCCCCGCTGAGCAGGGAGCCTGACTTGGAGCTTGATCCCAGGACCCTGAGATCATGACCTGAGCTGAAGGCAGACGCTTAGCTGACTGAGCCACCCAGCTGCCCTTGCCAGTCTGTTCATTTATAAAATGGGAAGCACAAACTACAAAACATTTCTCAAAGCACTCTCTGAAAATAACATGGGCTAACATGTGTGGGAGTGTTTAATAATCAAATACAATTATTTATATTTGTGGTTATTTTAAATATTGTTGAAATTTGTGCTTTGGTCTCCATATTAAAATAATACAAATGGAATATTAGAATTAAAAGGATCTTCAATATTATCAAATCTAATGATTCCTTGTCTTTCATTCATCAACTGATTCATTTTCTCCCTCATTCTTTCATTTATTAAACCTTCATTTGCTCAGTGCCTCCTTTGAATCACACATTAGGCTAGGTCTAGGGATAAATAAACAAAATAAAAGGCATTTCTGGTAAGCAAATAATATTCGGTAAGGAAAATAATGTGCAGGGATCATGGTAGGGATAGTATCAGGTTATGACCTCAGAGACAAGATATGTGATCAAATTGTGGGAACCAGAGAAGGCCTCCTGGAGAAGGTGAAGTCTGTGTTGAATCTCAAATGATGTTGGATTTTGCTAGAAATTACACTGGTGGGAGTATGTTTTAGGCAATTGAAGCATCATATAAGAAAAGTTGACGTTAATCTTTGGTATTCCTAAAATGCTGTGGAGAGAGGCTAATGAATGTTGATAATTAAGATGAGGTTGAGTATATTTCAATAGCACAGACTTAGGTGATGTGGATTACCTTCAAGGCTGCTGATTGGCTTGATATACTTTTTCGTTAACAGCAAATTAAATCGAAACTTTACAACGAATTTGGAGTCTCCAAAATAATGAGCTCATTTTTATGCAAATTACCGTGATGATAGTCCTACTGAAGTAAACCCCGCCCATTTCTCACAGTACGGAAGAGTCCCAGGTGTGTGGGTGACACTCAGAGGTTAAAAAGCTCCTACTACAATGTACCAATCCTGAAAAAGAAGGCTGCTACTGCAATGAAAACTCCTATAGAGGCTGTGGTTATGTACCTAGTTATGGCTGTGGATGGAGCTACAGGGACTGCATTGTGGATACAGTCGAGATATGGCTGTGGATATGGTTCTGGCCACTTTGCTGCAGAAGACATTATTTTTCTTGCTGTTAGAATAAGCACATCCTTTGCCTCTGCAGTGATTCTTCCAAGTCAAATCTATGTCGAGGTCTTCATCTGATAAAGCTATGTCCAGCTTAGAACTAGGACATCACCTCCTTGAACCCACTTAGGCTTAAGTAGGTGTTCCCGTGAATAGAGTTGAACTGACCAGTCATTCCACAGTCAGTTGAAGATTGGAGATCTGATCTGGATTATTTTTCAAAAGAAACTATAACTTCTCTGTGTTTTCTGATTCTGTATTATGAACTCTCTCTGGTTAGAGAACATCACTGCTCCTAGCTCTATCAAATGCTTTTTGTGGATCCTATTGGTTTGGGTAGCCTTTTTTGTTTGAATCATTACTATATTGAGGCTCCATGAGCTCCCTGCAATATTGGTGAATAGGCATAATAGATGAATCTTATGTTTCCATTGGTTCAATCCAAACACTTATCTGTATACATTTATTTTCAGCAATTTGTGATTGATTATTTTTTATATCCCATACCAACATACTTGTACACAAACTGGGAAATTTAGTTTGGCAATGAAATGTAAAATAGATATTAAGAAGGACAGGCCAGAAGTTTGGTGAATACTCTGAGAGAGGACATGTGGCCTAAACTTAGAACAACGAATTTCTCCTATATTTAGGGTTATTATGGGATAAAACAGCAGTACTGCAAGAGGACATAGGAATGATATTTAGGATCCAACGCAATTTTGAACAAGAATAGCAAACCTGGAGAACTTATGCTTTCAGAGATATACAGACTTATTATAGATCTGTAGTAATTAATTACTGTATTATTCTCTGAGTGCAAAATTGGCTCAGATAGCGAGAAATAGACAAATGAAAGAAAAGAGAGTTCAAAAGCAAGGCATCACATGTATGGTTTTCCATTATGACAAAAATGACTCTGCATGTAGTTTAGGGATTATTTTTTCTAATAAATGGTACTGGTCATTGGATATCCATGTTTTTGAAAAAGAGACCAACCCTGCTTTAAGCTATACACAAAAGTCTGTTAAAAAGAAGCATAGGGATGCTTGGGTTGGTTAAGTGTCTGCCTTTGGCTCAGGGTCCTGAGATTGAGTCCTGCATCAGGCTCCCTGCTCAGTGGGGAGCCTCCTTCTCCCTCTGCCCTGCTAACCCTGCTTGTGCTCTCTCTCTGACAAATAAATAAATAAAATCTTAAAAAAAAAAAAAAAAGAAGCAGCACAGGGGGGCACCTGGGTGGCTCAGCTGGCTAAGAGTCTGCCTGCGGCTCAGGTCATGATCTCAGGGTCTTGGGATAGAGCCCCACATCAGGCTCCCTGCTGAGCAGGGAGTCTGCCTCTCCCTCTTCCTGAGCCCCTCCCCCCGCTCCTGTTGTCTCTTTCTGTCTCTCTCAAGTAAATGAATAAATAAATGATTATTAAAGACTGAAAAAAAAAAGGAGCCTAGCATTGGGTGTTGTATGTAAGTGATGAATTGCTAAATTCTACACCTGAAATTATACTGTATATTAACCAACTGGAATTTAAATAAAAATTTGGAGAAAGGGAAAAAAAAAGCATAGATTTTATTTATTTATTTGAGAGAGAGGGAGAGAGAGAAAGCATGAGTGGGGGGAGAGGCAAAGGGTGAGGGAGAAGGAGAGAATCCCTAGCAGATTCTGCATTGAGCAAGGAGCTCTGGGGGGGCTTGATCCCACGACCCTGAGATCATGACCTGAGCTAGAACCAAGAACTGGATGCTTAACCCACTGAGCCACCCAGATGCCTCAAGAAGCATAGATTTAAATGTGAAAGGTAAAACAATAGAGATTTTCACAAAAACATTGGAGAATATCTTCAGGATCTTGGAGTAGGCAAAGATTTCTTAAAGATAAAAAGGTGTAAAACATCAAGGAAAAATGCATACATGGGACTATATTGGAATTGAGAACTTTTGTTTAATCAAAAACATTCATTAAGAGAATAAAAGAAAAACCATAGGTTGGAAGAACATATTTGCAATATATATTTATATTTGTGAAGGACTTTTAACCAAAACACATAAAGAATTATAAATTTATCAGGAAAAAAGACAATCTAGTAGGAAAATGAATGCAGAATTTGTATACTTACTTCACCAAAGAGGATAGTAAATAGCCAATAAACATTTTAAAAGGTGATCTTCACTAGTCATTAGAGATATGCAAATGGAAACTACAGTGTGATACTATTACATATCAACCAAAATAGCAAAAGTGTAACAGACAATATTAAATGTTACTAAAGATATGGATAAATTGCCCTTCCACTTAACTTCCAGAAGGATCTATAGTGGTACAACAATTTTGGAAAATTACTTCACAGTATCTTTTAAGATGAGCTTATGCCTATCTTATGATCAAGTAATTCTACTTCTGATTATTCCCCAAAGAAATGCATGCATATGTTTATCAAAGGATGTACACAGGAATGTTCCTGGTGGCCTTATTTTTAGTAGCCAACACCTAAAAACCACTCACATGTTCATTAACAGTAAAATGCACAATGAAATATGGTCTTTTCATAAAGAGATATACTGTGAAGAAATGAGAAAGAACTCATGACTTTGATATATGCAAAGTGGGAAAGAATTACACAAATATATAATGATGAACAAAGGAAGTCAGTCACAAAATAATGGATGGGTGTGATTCTACTTGGGTAATATTTAAAAACAAGCAAAACTAATTTATGGTATGAAGAGTTGGAGGTATTGGCTATACTTTTGGTTCTCCTTTTTGGGAGGAGAATTGGGGCAAGTATGAGAGGGCTTCTGAGAAATTAACGTTGTTCTATTTCTGGATCTAGATAATGGTCACTCAACTGTGCTCCATTGTGAGACTTTATTGAGCAGCACACTTCGATTTTGTACTTTTCTGTATGCGTGTTATACTGCAATGGAAGGTTTATAAATATTCTGCCATCTGTCTTATAGGGGATTTATCTCTGGCCAACTATCTACTCATTAGCGACCATTCATTATGCCCTTTCTGTTCTGTATTTCTAAGCTTTCTTCTTTTCTCTGACACTTTTAATATTCAGAGTAATTTAGTTCTCTTTGTAGCCACCCTCCAGGATGCTTTTGGGCGCTTACTTTTCTCCACTAAAAACAAAAATAGTCTACAAAATTGCATTTCTAAATTCACGAAATTTAATTAATTAATTGATTACACCACATTTTTAATTGTAGTTCCCTTTGAGAAGTGGCATTCAAGAGGGGCATAGGGAAGATTTTCATTTTTACTTAGTAAGATTCATGATAGAATTATTTAAATTAAATAGTTATTGACACGGATTTAAGCAAGATGCCATGGAGAACAATGAGGAGGGTATAAGGGAAATGATATATTTATAATCATGTGATATTTGTGATACTCTAATTCATAAGGAAACATTGATTACCATTAAAATCTCCTGTTAGAAGAAATAATGATTTCAGTTCATTAAAATTGGACAGCTCAGAGACTAAACTTAATGACATATAATGATTAAAATACTAGAATCTAGCATAAACATTCTTGATTTCGATGTTCTAATCTTCTGTCATTTACTTGATTTGTGATCTTGGCAAATTTATTTTCTCCTCTAAGCTTATTTGAAGAAATAAATTACAGGGAATAACAGTGCCTGTTTGTAAGAGTGTTGTGAAGATTAGTGTAGTTTTACAGAATAGGACTTATTATATTCTAAGAGTTAATTAACAAAATGTCATCAAAATCATTTGATGGTAATAGAATTACAAGGACGAATTGTAACTATTCACAATCAAACATATAGAAATATCTCCAAATAGAATGTTATATTAGAATAAAAGTTGTTCATCCCTTAGTTACTGAACTCCAGAGTATCATATGATACCAGATTGCTTTCATTATATTTTAAACAGTAAATAATTATTTAACGCATTTCAAGAAAAAAAGGCCACTAAAGAGATTATATTTTCATGGTTTGACCCTTTTTATTTTCTGCTTCTTCATGAAATAATATAGTAATTATTTCAAAACGTCAATTACATTTGACCATTAGTTCAATTATGGTGATATTCATGAGAATGTTGAATACTTAAGCAGAGTGGTGAGATTGAATATGGTTCACTAAATTTGTGTGAAAAAGAATAGTAAAGAAGTGAACAAAATGAGTACAGGCTACTGCTTTAAGGAGCTTCATGGTCAAGAGAAAGAGGGAGACTAGTGGTCATTGATCATGTTGAGGTGCAGGGGAACTTCCAAAACATATCTGGAAACATAAGACTAAAATATGTATTCCCCAATGTTGCAAGTCCCAGGGCTTTGCATGCGTATTAATAATCTATTGGTATATAATGAGTTACTACAGACTGAGTAGCTTAAAACAATATATATTCACTAGCTGCCAGTTGGTCAGAAGTCTGGGAACAACATAACTGGGATTCTGGTCAAGGTCTCACAAGGTTAAAGTCAAGTTTTTGGTCAAGTTGTTGGTTCTCAACTGGAGACTGAAGGAGGATCTATTTCAAGTGTCCTTGGGTTTGGGGCATAATTCATTTCCTTAATGCCATACAATTCATTTGTGTCATTTGTTTGTTCAAAGCCAGGGATGGAGCGATGGAGAGGAGAGGAAGGGCGGGGGTAACGAATGCTGCTTTGGATTAGTGAGGTATATTCAAGATGATCTCCCTTTTGATTAAGTAAAAGTCAACTGTTTAGAGACATTAATTACTTCAACAAAATCCCTTCACTTTTGCTATATGAGGTAATCCAGCCCTGGGAATGGTATCCCATCGCTTTTATGATAATATACTGGTTACAAGAATGTTACAGGTCCTGCCTATACTCAAGGTTAGGGGATTACAAAAAAGCATGGATACAAGTCGATGAGAATCCTGAGGGCAAGCTTTGAGTTCTGCTGGCCTTGGCCCATCACCTTATGTATTATCTATGTTTAACAAGAGCTTGCTGCTTATTAAGACATCCAACAAAAACAATTAAAAGTACTGACATTACAAAACTAATTGAGAGAGAAGAAATGTGAGAAACAAATGCAGAAAACTACCTGGCTTCAGGAAGAATGGAGGGGAGATGGCTACTTTGTAATGGATAAAAATTATCAAAATTTACCAATCATGATTGAATAATAAAGAATTTTTACAAATATTTGAGAACTTGAAGCTTTGTCTTTTGCTTGGGTAGTTTTGATCTTTGGTACTATACTATGGACAAACAACGAAAAAGAAAAGAGGGGCACCTGGCTCAGTCAGTTAAGTGTCTGCCTTTGGCTCAGGTCATGATCCCGGAGTCCCAGGATCAAGTCCCACATTGAGCTCCCTGCTGGGTGGGGAGCCTGTTTCTCCCTCTCCGTCTGTTGCTCCCTCTGCTTGTTCTTCTCTCTCTCTCAAATAAATAAATAAAATATGTTAAAAAAAAAAAAAGAAAGAAAAGAAAACTCCTGGAGTGATCCCACTTTTTCTCTATATATTCTACTTTAATTTAATATAATGTTTATAAGAGAACAAAAGTGATGATGATCTTTTGTACCTCAGAGAAGACATACAATAGGTTTGTGAGCTAGTTACAGTGAACTACTTGCAAAATAAACTATGATTACATCCTTAAAAATAAAAATAATAGAAGACCAAGATATGGGAAATACAAGAAAATAATTTAGTATTAAATTATCAGATATGTTGAGTATTGGCATTTGGAAATGGAAGCATAGTCAATTGCTCTAGATTCTAGAATAAAAAGAAGCCTGTTTCATAGTATTTAGAATAGTAGGAATGGGGGACACTTGGGTGGCTCAGTTGGTTAAGTGTCTGACTCTTGATCTCAGCTCAGGTCTTGATCTCAAGGTAATGAGTTCAAGCCCCCCATTGGGCTCCATGGCCAGTGTGGAGCTTACTTAAAAAAAAAATAAAATAAGATAAAATAAAATAAAATAAAATAAAATAAAATAAAATAAAATAAAAGGTAGGAATGGTAGGAACAGTGTCTGTAGTGGTATATATTTGAACACTATTAGGTACTGAATTTCACTTGCCTTGTCCACCTCGATAGGCTATAATCATAATGAATATATGGAAGATTCAAGGGATTAGACTTCTTGACATAAGGAATTCCTCTAAAAATAGTTATTCTGCAGAGTAGATGGACGGCATGCCTGGTTCCCGTCCCTGAAGGTGTTAGAGCAGTCTAAAGCACCAATCTGTAGATATGTAGACAGCATCCTGGAGAGAGGCAGGACTCGTCGCCCTCACAAGTGTCTTCTTACTGCAGCACTCTGGAATTCTATATGCAAAGAGTGGCGTTGAAATATAAAGGTTTGAGAAGAATGATGGTGCTGAATCTAAAAACAAAAAAATTAACATGATTTTGTACAAGTTTCTGTAATGGAGGGAGAGGTCAAATAGTTGCAGTTGGTTTTAGAAATCTCATCACATTGTGGACAGACATCTTCTAGCATTGAATAATTTTGATATCCAAAGTAGGGAGCAGATAATGTATGTGTGTTTGCTCTGAGGAAATCCAAAATTTCACCTTCTATGGACCAATCTCTATTTAGATTCTGAACCATAAATATTCTTTTATCAACACTTATGAAGTATGTGTTGAACTCTACTAGGGGCTGTGGCTTTAGCAGTAGAAGATAAATTTTAGACTCTGACTAGTTCTCAGTCTGGTCCCCTGTATAGGGGAGATAACAAGATCACACATTCCATTTTATATCAAAAATGAAACCTCTTAAACATCACTTGCTAGGGGCCAGGTTTACAGATACTAACTCAAGTTGTCTTCTAAAATTTAAGAGGTAGATACCACCGTTCTAGTTCTTTTATAGATGAGAAAACTGAAACACAGGAAAGTAAAGAGGATTGCCCAAGCTGCTAGCACTAATAGGTGGCAGAGCCAGAGTTTAAATGAGGATCCATGTTTTTCAAGTGCCACACTAAGAGGCCTGTCTTTTAGAGGTGAGCGGCGGCCCACCTGCACCAGCTTGAGAGGGGTAACTATGTGTGCCTCTTCCCAAACCCACACCAAGGACGTCTTGGTAGGTTGCAATTGGCCAGGATGGAAATACTTATAAAACTTTTTTCCAGCTAGTCAATTCAGCAGCATCCCACGGGCAGCGTATGGTACAGATGACACGGTTGCTCTAATAGTTACACATCCGGTGTTTGGGGGGAACAATCAAAAGAGAGGCATTGAAAACAGGCATGATGGGGATGAGAAGTTCATTCTTTTGTTTCTTTTTCTTGCAAGTTTTTATTTAAATTTCAGTTACATGGGGCGCCTGGGTGGCTCAGTCATTAAGCATCTGCCTTTGGCTCAGGGCATGATCCCAGAGTCCTGGGATCGAGCCCCATATCAGGCTCCTCTGCTGGGAGCCTGCTTCTTCCTCTCCCACTCCCCCTGCCTGTGTTCCCTCTCTCGCTGGCTGTCTCTCTTTGTCAAATAAATAAATAAAATCTTTAAAAAATAATACTAAATAAATAAATTTCAGTTACAGTGTAACTGTACTACAATGTAATATGAGTTTCAGGTGCAGAATTTAAGGATTCATTCGTGAAGGATGAATGTGAGGCAGCCTATCAGATGACTGGGGAAATGACCTCATAGGCCAAAGAGGGAAAAGAGATCAATAAATTGTCATCTTAGTGACAGACATCTGGCCTTTCCTGGATAAGCCAGATTAGGAGAGACAGTCCCAGGTTTGTCTTGCAAATAGTCTCAGAGTCTGGGTATCTTGGAAGGCCTGGCCTAGAAGATGTCATCTCAGCTGATCTGCAGCAGTCCACAGGACCTGCCTTGTCAATATGCAAGTGGGAACAGAGAAAGATCACATTAGGCAGGCATGTTGCTTCAAAATTCATAAAAATGACTCTGAGAGGAACCCAGTAGACAATGTTTCCATCAGGAATCCTAGGTACACTGAGGACTATTCATTGTTGAACGCTGAGAGACTGGGGAAGTTGGAACTATTTCTCAACAAACGAATGGGTATTCTTGGGGACTAGTTACCTCTTTGTTATGACAAGTCCTCAGTGAGAGATTGGGAAATCTCCCCTGATGTGGATCAGGGGAACCAGCCCTGGATCTGGAAGCTACTGTGTAGCTACCTTCGAGCTGAGAGACTTTGGGAAAACCCCACTCTCCTTCAGTCTCATTTATCCTCTCTGTAAAACTGGAATTCAAGTAACTGCTGTCTCTTTCACAATGTTTTTTACTTTGATCAGTTAACTTTGTTTTTCATTTATAAAGTTACTGCATAATTTTAGCGTACATAGATATTTCTGTTGGAGGATATTTCTTTGTATGAGATAATAACTCAATGGTCTCTTGACTTAACGTTGATGGCATTTGGTGAGTTGCCATGAAATAGAGTATTTCTAATATCAGTGCAGTACTTCCCTTCCTGGGTACTACACATAATAGTGTTCCTAAGTCACAAGTATTTAACAGGCAACAACTATTGGTATCAAGGTTAATGAACTCTGAATTATGTCATGATGCCAAGCCTAGTAACATACCATTTAGCATTTATTTTTGGTAATAAATTATTGTACAAAATGCTCCACGCAATGTATCATAAAATTTTAAGGCTGGTTTAGTATCTGAATGTTTGGTTTGGTTGTTTCATTCATTCTCAAAATATTAAGTAAGGTACTTTTATAACAAAATGATCAGACTTTAACATATCAATTTGAAAATATATTTAAGAATATATTATGGTGTGGGGTGCCTGGGTGGCCCAGCTGGTTAAGTGTCTGACTCTTAGTTTTAGCTCAGGTCATGTGATCTCATGGGTTGTGGGATCAAGCCTGCAACAGGCTCCACGCTCAGCGGGGAGTCTGCTCGAAAGATTCTCTCCCTCTGCCCACTCCTCCACCCCCTGTGCCTCTCTTCCTAAAAATAAATAAATAAATCCTAAAAAAAAAAGATTACGGTGAGATCAGTGGAGTTGTTGCCAGCAAATATTGATTAGTTGTATTTTGGGGGGACTAAAGTATTTGAAGGGAAAATTGTCAAGTAAGGAATTAAAATGCAGTAAGGAGATGGAGGTTCATGTCATTAAATGCTTCAGGGAGGTTAAATAATACTAAGACCTGATTAGTACCCAGGCAGTAAGGCCATCCTTGGTGACTTACTGAGAGTAGTAGCTTTGGAGCTACAATGGGATGGAATGCAAATTGCAATGAATTGAAAAATTAATGGGTAAGAAGGCCACACGCAGGGCATAGCCTACTCTTTGAGGAAGTTTCATTTTGAAGGAAAGCAGTGAGGTAGACTGACCCTGGACCAGATACAGTGTCAAGGACTAATTCCTAAAATACTGATGGAATCCTGAAGGTCTGAGAACACATGTTTTCCCTACGTACATCTTCCTGGTCCTTAACATTGTGCCCAGGGCCAGCTACATAATTTGTAGGCTCAGTGCAAACTGAACATGTGACACCCTTTGTTTAAAAAGCTGAAAAGAAAATCTTTTTCCTGTATTCTGTGGTCTCTTTTGACATGTGATGGTGGTTTTTTGGTTCACTTTTCACTGTCATATGCTCTTGGGCATAGGGATGCCTACTGAGTGAGCCTAGACTCTCACAGAACCCAGACCCCACCTCTCCCATGCTTGTACCCAGACTCCCATGGGGGGCAGCTGGTGGCAGGAGTCGCTGGTGGGGATGGGACAGTGGAAAACTGAGGGAGAGGGGTTAGGTGGTGGGAGATGGGACTGTGTATGAGAAGACACACCTAGTCCCTAGTACATGTCCCATGGTTCCAGGAGACTTCACTTACAAGCCATCAATTCAAAGATAGAAGTATTAAGACTTAAAATTTTAAAGGATTGCATGTATATTGGTGATTTTGGGGGTGAAGTGGGAATGGCCATGGATATTTATGGTGGAAGTCTAAGCTTCAAGATGGCTTTTACCTTCTGGTTTAATTTTATACTATCAGGATTAAAGTTAATATACTTTTGCACAGGCTTAGATCCAAAATTAAAGTGCTTATAAACAGTCATATTCATTCTCTCTTAAACCTAAGCCTTTTTTTTGGGAAGAAGAATAGTAAGCAATTCTGACCTCAAGGGACAAAACCTGGAGGAATAGGTAACAGTGGCACCTTGTTCATTAAGGACTACTTGAAACTCAGAGGAGCATAGTTAAAGTCAACTTGCATTTGGTTTACATAAACCTGTGAAGGTCGAAACACAATATATGAAATGATCTGTTAATATAAAAAAGCAAGTCATAGAGGTTGACAATTTATGAGACATAATTATTGGCATTTTGATTTTTAATGAAGCTCATTTACTGGATTCTGACTTTTTTTTGAGGTCAAACATAAGGAGTATAGATTTTGAAGTCAAATGACTAAGGTATATTCAATCATTATACAAGCGTGTGATTCTGGCCAAGTCACTTTTTTTTAATGTTAGTACCATAATAATGTTTTGTATAAAATGAGAAAAATGATGATAATAATGTGAATCTTGCCCAACAAAGATAAAAACACACACACATATACAACATGCATGTGCACATATACACATACACATACAATTTCAAAGCCACTGAATTTAATTAGTAGACAAAACACATATTTTGGTCTATGTAAGGTCATGAGTTACATGAGAGATAGGTTTTTAGTAGAATTGGGGTGATGAAAAAGAAGCCAATTTTATTCCAGGCTCATTATTAACTAGAGAGAAACCCTGATTAAGAGCAAATTCAAGGCTTCCTAACAAAATTGGGGTGCCTAGTAAAATGAACTCATCTGAAGCAAATTGTTATGTGACTGAGTAGGCAGACTTGGTGTTTCCCACCCACTGCCCTATTTGAAGATCTGAGACTGTGACTTGCAGAATGGGGCCTGCCGCACCTGCTCTTGTCCTCCCATACCTCATTGACACCTCCTTGACATTTTCACCTTCTAAACACCATGAACTGCTACTGCTCTAGAGATTCCTATAGAGACTGGGGATGTGGCTCTGACCAGGGCACGTCTGTGGGTACAAGCACTCCCAAGAACTGGGTATGGATCTGGGTCAAACTCTGGTTCTGGCTACAGTTGCCATGGCTACCATTCATTTTCTACAGGAGATGCTTTTTCTTTTGCTGTTAGAAAATCACTATCAGAACATCTTTTGCCGCTGAAGTGGCAATAAGAAATCTGTTCCAAGGAGTAGTCATTGACCACTTTTATTCCTTTTAACGGTTTTTGTCCCAGATGGGCTTTAAGGTCAATGGAAAAAAGAAGATAAAATTCCAATTGTTTTCTGAAATTTAACCCTTCTGTCTTATGGTTTCTTTCCAAGCTGTAGCCTTGGCTGCAAGCATTAATGCTCCACATCGGGGCAAATCAGCTCCCCAGTGAAATGCTTCTTTGAATCTATTAAGTCTGTCACCAGTCTTACTTTAAATCATCAGTGAGTACAGGTTTTGTCATTTCCCTTTTTTTCTTTCTTGTGACTTTATGGGTTTTTTTTCAAACATTTCTCAAAATTTTTTTCAATGAGTTACTGTTTAGTGACTAATCACATCCAAAATAACAACAACAACCACCCCCCCCACACACTTATATATACATATGCACAGAAATCAGAGTTGTGTTTATGGGAAATGAAACTGGTAATGTGTTTCAGAATGGACTGGAAGAGGGAGTGATAGGAGTCTGGGAGAATGTAGGGAAGAGGTCATGTGGGTCTGAATGGAGTATTGGCACCAATAAAAGGGAAGAAATGATGGACTTTTGAACCCATCTGGGGGTCGAATCTTTGAATTCTGGGTACAATGAGGAGGAAGATAGAAGAGAAGAGAAGCTTAGTGGATTTGTATGCTTAGAATGTCTAGACTCGTGAGGAAAGAAGTGACATGGGTTACTTAATATTATATATTATATTTAAAGTCTTATGTGGCAAGAGGGTTTTATTTGCTTCCTGTACCCCAGAGATCACAATTAGAACCAAAGGATAATAGTTATAGGAAGAATAACTTCTAAATGTATGACATCTTTCCAGTAACTGTAGTTGTGAGAGTCAAATTGGCTATTCTCTGGGAATTCATGTGATGGCAGCTGCCCAACCACAGGCATTGCAGGCAAGCCCACAGCAGCAAGAACTCCCGGTTATGTGGTGGCCTAAGAGTCTGAGAACTGTTCATCAAGAATGACTTGGAAATATAGAGCCTGGCTGGCAAAGAGAATGATATTGGCACTCACAGAGACAAAAAAAGAAAAAAAAGGAGGGATATTCTCTCTCTATTTGATTTGCTGTCTCCTGTATTTGTAGTTGGGAGTGTAGATGAAGCAGGGAGTCAGCTTTTCACACTGCAAAGTATTGTAGAAAAATAGGAAGATTATTATGGTTGGTGTGAATTTCAGTCATTTTTTCTTCAAATAAAATCAGGTCTTCTGGATACTCGGCTTTGTAGAAAGGAGTTGTTATCCAATTTAGAGAGTAAAGAAAAAGAGGAAAAGCTTATATATGGTAGATGTTGTAGATAATCTATTATCTGTCATATCTATCTATCTATCTATCTATCTATCTATCTATCTATCTATTTATCTATCATCTACCTACCTATTTATTTATCATCGATCATCTATTTATCATCTATCTAAATGGACCCCCTTCTCAGTGAATTCATAATCTTGTGTAAGAGTAATATAGTAAGATTGACAATAGAATGAAGTAATTGTTTTTATAGTGATATGCTATAGGAGTTATACAATACAGGGGGGTTATTTAGCAATGTGAGAGTGAGAAGAGTTCCAAGCAGAGGGGACACTTGAGTTGAGGCCTGAGGGATGAATAGGAGAGCAGGACAAGCAGTCTTCACGTGCATTTATGATCACTGCTTGGAGAATTGTAATCACTAACCAGATCTAGAGAGGAATTCCAGGCTTTCCCTGCTCTTCTAAGAGTACCTAGAGAGCAGCCCATACCTCCTCCATGAAAAAGAGAGGGCAGGGCAAGGGGGAGCATAGGCTGAAGAGCCCATCAGCAGAAGACTAAGAAGACTTGGTTCTGACAGTCATCTGCCATGTGACTTCAGGCTAGTGACATAATCCCTGAGCCTCAGCTTCCTTCTGTGAACGCTTGTTTGTCACACTTCGGCTCTATTAATTTCAGAAGGTGTGAGAATGAATTGAGAGATCATGTCGTGTAAAAACACTTTACAAAATATGATATAGATGGACTGGTTAGTGAGAATTTTCCATTGTTTAATGATAGTTTTGATAAGAAGATTTTTGGGGGGTTAGAAGCTAGAAAAAAAATTATACCATGAGGGGGAAATTAGTGTACATCACAGATTATAGGACTCTCTAGAACACAGTTCACATGGAAATTAAGGAATTACTGTTTAACAAATCTTTAATCTTGACCAAAATCTCATATTATAACATGATACTTAATCAAGCTTACTAAACAGACATAGTTCTAAAAATTAAGTATATTTCTACTATGGACTGATCTTTTGAGTCCTCTGGAATTTCAAAAAACCCACATCAACTTTATACAGGGTATGTACCTACACATGTTCTCAAAGGATATACTTTGTAAATACAACATAAAATCATTCTCTAATTGCTGAACTTGAAAATATGCATGATACCATATCCATGATACCATACATTATGTTGTCGCTGTATTTTTAGTAACAAATTACTATACAGGATGGCTAAGTCAGTATTTAAAAATGCTACTATGAGAGTAATTTATTTTCTGAGGGGTTTTGCTTCTTCATCATAAAGATGTTTCCATTTAGAATATATACATATATATACACACACACACTCATCAGTGTAGAAAAATACATGTACATGTGTATACACCATGGAATATATGAATACCATATAGAATGTATATATACCATAGAATAACCTCCTCCAAACTACAAAGTTATTACATTAAGTGCAGACAAAATCAGTCTTTCAGTACAAATAAATATAAGTATTCGAAAAGCAATTATTAGATGAGAATTTAAAACTATGGTGTAAGAAAAATAAGATAAAGGGAATAACATTTATTGAGTACAATTCTTGCCCACAAATATTGGCTAGGCATGAAATATATAAAAAACAATTCTGTAATATGCTTAGACCCAATTTTAGAAAGAAGAAAATAGCATTCAGAGGATTTAAGCATTTATCCAAATGTTGTATAGCGTATAAGTGGCACACCAATATTTGAACATGTGTTTGAATTAATCCATCCATTCTTTTGTTGGAGAGATATTGATCAAGTACAAATCATGTTCCAGGCATTGTACTCAAAGCTGGTGATTCAGGGATGCACAGAATGGAGATTGCAGTTTTCATTTGGATTAGTATCCACAATTGTGAATGGAAAGATACTGAAAATAATGCATAGATAGAAGACCTTTTCAATAATCTAGGGGTATTTTTATATGAAAGTGGATGTTGGCAGTGGCGTTGAAAAAGCATATTGTATATTGTCTATTCTAGGGAATTTCAAGGATGACAGAAAAGGAAAGACTCCGAAGGTAAATGGAATAGGGTATATTTTCTTTAAGCTTATTGTTAAAATGAAACATAGCAGGGTGATCAGATTAGACCAGTGATCAACATAAAAAAAGGTTTATTGACTGAAGAAAAGATATTTTATAAAAGTTCTCAAAAAATGAAATTGACAGTTTTGTACAGTCCCTATTGAAGGTTTTCAATAAAGTTCTGAATCACCACTCTCTCCTTTGCTCTTAAAATTTGAGTATTTGGTAGAGGGAACGATCTTCCAGAGTTTGTACTCCTTTCCAACTTGAATTTCATAGTTGTTACAGTAAATTTAAATTTTGGATTCTGCCTGATTCTGAAAATGGTGACTGAAGTAAACCCTAGACAAGTAAGTTAAGCCAAAAACTCTTCTATAAATAGAACAAAACCTCATTTTAAAAAAATAACTGTGTATTGTTGATGGAAAGTTCAGATGTTTGCTATAGAGTGAAAAGAAAGGGTATATTTGGATTTATATATTTACAGGCATAGAAATGTATTAGATGCATAGCTATAAACTAGAGTTCCTGGAGCTCAGTGCTATTGATATTTTGGACCAGATATTTCTTTGTTGTTGGGGGCTGTTCTGTGCCCTGAAGAATTAGCAGCATTCCTGGTTTCTACCCCACCATGTCCAAGTCTTGACCGTTGACAGTGTCTCCAGATATTGTCAATTATCTCCAAGAGTCCAAGAGCCAAAATCTCTCCACGTTGCATACTACTGATACAGGGGCCTTATTAGCTTCTTTGTTGCTGTCTTTCTTGTAGTGCGGAGAGCAGATGAGCAGTAAGGTAGAGGTGGTAAAAAGGTAGAGTGGCCCAGAGAGAAACACTAGATCTTCTTTGGAGGAGTCTCTTTTTGTGTGCACATGCTTAATCCTGTCACGAGAGCAACGTGTGACTGTCTTTGCAAATTTCCAGTTCCCAAGACAACACCTTAGCTGTGGTGTGCGTTAATGAGTGTCTGTGGAATTCAGCTACGTTGCTGAAGGAATGCCTAGCAAGCAAAACAATCCACAAAAACGTGAAAGTTATCATTTTAAAACTACTATCATTTTTGAACTATGTATGGAGATGAGAAAACCTCGATCAGAAAAGTAATGGGATTCTGGGTAGGTCAAGTGAAAATTTAACATATTTTCCTTGGAAGAGGAGACACAGGTGAATACATTTATAGTCTTGTTCTTTGGATTAAAAACAGTATTAGAACTTTAGGGCTACAGACTTTCTGGGACTAAAAAGCTGGGAGGGACTATATATTGCAGAGACCAAAGCACCAGGGGTCCTGATACTGTTTCTTTACCCTTCCACATCCTGCAGGAAGGGTGTGTGGTCTTCCTAAGTTTGCTTCAAGAACCAGTTGTCTTTAGAGTTTATATTCTTTTAAATGGAAGTCCATAGAGTTTGTATGAGTCCTTCCTTGAGATTAAAGGCAACTGCAGAAGAAAGCAATAGAACAAGACTTTTCCATTTACTTCATTCCAACAGGAACTTACTGCATGAAAAGTGTCATTGACCATAGACTACCCCACAGAAGAAGCAAGCTAGGAAGGAAAAAGCAGGGCAAAACATGATGCTGAGTTCTGCAGAGCACCTCATTTTCTAGTAAGTTCTAAATCTTTCCTGAAATATCAAGAACTTAGAGCAGGTGTCTTTCTAATCATTTCCCACTAATGTAAGCCAACTGGATCGTTGTGATAAAAAGTCTGAGGAAGGGCGGGGGAGGAAAAAGACAGTCTGAGAAGTTTTGAAAAACAATGTCAAACTCCAGTATATGCTATATTATGGATGTGGATAAATTTTGTAATTTTTTAGTATAGGAGTGCAGAGCTGAAGTTCATTGAAAAATGTATTTTCTCCATGAATTATTTGCTTATTCAAGTCACTTTCAGTGTTATCAGAAGGACATTTTGCAGTGGAGTGCTGAGTTATGTTGCACATGGAATTTTGCAACTGAGGTAATGTATGGATGGTATTGAGGATATATATATATATATATATATATATATATATAATCCATGTATATATGGATGGTATTGAGGATATATCTATATCTATATCTATATCTATATCTATATGGATGGTATTGAGGATATATATATATATGAGATCCAAGTGCTAATTACAGGTATCTTCCTGCAGAATTACAATGGTTCAGCTGAGGCTATAAATATCAGTTAAAAACAGATTAGAGAAAATAAAGAAGGAAGTCATACATATTAGCCATTCTTGGAATGTGGTAGGAATTTGAAGGTTAAAAACAACCCAGGGCATGTTCTGCATCCTGATCATATTTTAGTCTTCAGTAGAAAGACCATTTATTCAGTATGGCATCAAAACACCTTGCTACAGTTCTTTCTCCCGGAAGTGGCTTCAATTTGGGTCTATACATTCACTTCCACTGTTAATTAAATTTATCTTACATAAAATGTGGACCAAACACTATTTCTGCCTGAAAGTTCTAATGTGGAAGGGACAGTGCTTCCTCAAGAATGTCATGTGGTGATTAGTGAAGAAGACAGAGTTTCAACAAACCTGGGCAAGGGCTATGACGTATGTCTACATATGGGGCAAAGAGGAAGATTGTTCAATCCAGACACTAGCAGCAAGGAAAGGCATCCTGTAGGAAGTGACCACAGACCAGAGTATGAAGAAAAGTTTTATAACTGAGAATTCAGGGTAGCAAGAAAAATATTACCAGCATTAGAAACGACATTCACTTTCCTCTTTTCTATGTTGAAAAGGTAAGTGTGATAGAATAATTTGGAAGAAAGGGAACATATTATATATCACAATCACAATGAACATTTTTGTCAAAGATTGAGAACTTATGTTAAATGGGTAATTTGGAGAACTCTGAATAGAGTAAAATGGGCATATAAGTAGGGGTTAAAGTTGATTTATGTGCTCCTTTATGTCTTGATAGTGTCAGGCGTTGAGGGTGGGCTTTGCTGTAGATATCTTAAAGTCATCCACTCACCTTCAGCTTCTGAACTAAAGGTGAAATAAGCAGAAGTGGTAGGAGAAGGAAATACTCGTTTGTTAAGTTCAAGGAATGCACTGATATCTCATAATGTGAAAATTTTATAATATCTGCATTGGAAAAAGAAAAGTTTAGTTTTTGGCTTAATTGAAATATCTTGTTTTCTCATCCAAATAAAGTTGTTAGACTATAAAAGGCTTTCCATAACAACACTTATATAGCTAAAAAAAATAATGGGATGCTAAAGGAGGGCTTCCCCATCCCCCTGGACCTCACTTGGCCTGGTATTTGACAGGAAAAAATATAAGAAGAAATACTTATATATAGTGTGTTACTCCGCACTTATAAGTAGTCAGCGTCCCTGTGAAGTGAGTGAATTATCAGATGTTGAGCTGCTTCTTGGAATTTGAGGATAATTGAACAAGGGATGAGGTATGAAAGTCCAGAGTGGGTGGGAAAGCCTGGCAAAAAGTTGTAATGATTCCAGAAAGGAGATGGCAGTTATTTCCTTCCCTACAGGCAGAAGTAGGTCTTATAGGAAAGAAGAGGGGTGAAGAGGGACAATTTGTCCCAAATTATCCCCAACCCTGCTATATCGAGTATATTAAATGATAGGAGCTTGTGAAGATGGGTATCAGTGGTATGTAGGGCACATGATTCTACGGAGACATTCTTTGGCAGAGCAGATTAAAGTTCTGCTCTTTAAATAAAACAGGAGTCTCCAAAATAATGAGCTCATCTTTCCCAAGACATTTATTGATTGTTGACAGGGACAGGCACCACACAGTTGCTTACATATTTGTTGGGTAAGTCAGGGGCTGAATGGCATGTTCTGCCAATTACTGACAGTATATAAAGGTCCAAGTGCAGTAGAGACCTCACTTCACCACATCCACTTGCAGCCCACCTGAATTCTCTTCTCCTGACAACATGTGTTGCAACTACGGGAACTCCTGTGGCTATGGCTGCGGATGTGGCTATGGCTGTGGCTATGGCTCAGGTTATGGCTGTGGCTATGGGTCTCGCTATGGCTGTGGTTATGGCTCAGGCTGTGGCTGTGGCTGTGGCTATGGCTCTCGTTATGGCTGTGGCTATGGCTCAGGCTGTGGCTGTGGCTATGGCTCTGGCTGTGGCTGTGGCTATGGCTCAGGATGGGGCTGTGGAAAAGGCTCCTGCTGGGTGTGGATATGGCTCTGGCTGCTGTGGCTACCGGCCATTTTGCTACAGAAGATGTTATTCTTCTTGCTGCTAGACCATCACTCTCCAAGCTCCATTTGCTCCTGAAATAACACGACCAAAGCAACAATTGAAGCAAGGATCCATACCTCAAGATCTCTACATCCACGGAATTGCATGCTTGGTAGAAGTTTGACCCCTAGTGAACATTTGTAACGATGGTGTCTTGAGGCTCCAGGCCATGTGGTATCATCTGACTATTTCCCAAATGTTGGTCTTCTTTCCCTTAATCTAGATTCTGTGTTGGGACTGTGCCAGCGAACCTAACATGTTTGCCCACAGTTGGGCAAAAAACTTATTCTCAATAAAAATGATTCTTTGTTTCTAACAAATCGCTTTGTTCTTCTTGTGAATTATTCCTTTTTTTGAGGATTTAGGACCTGTCTTGAAAATTGGGCTGACAATACATTTCATGAACCTGGGGGCTCTTCCCTGATATAATACAAGTATTTCTTCTCATCATGCATGAGAGGTAATGTCTTCTCTACCTGTATCTCATATTCCTCATGCTCAGGCACTCACAACCCAACACAAGTTACACCGTGTTTCGGAACCGTGCCCTGGAAATCACACTGAGTCTAGAATGGAGCTGGAGGAAAGAGGAGAAGGAAAGACCCTATTCAAGAGGTTGTGAAGCCCAGGGAGAGGTGTGGTCTGAGTGCTGAAAGGATGAATGTCATGGAAGAGAGATTTCTTAGGATCAATGAGAAATTAGAAGTGGACTCAGGTGACGCATGAAGAGCTAAGGGAAGGATAAGTTAGAGGAAATGTGTGGTATCATATCATGTGCATTTTGATGAAAGTGCAAATATATTTGTTTGCCTATATTGAGTTTGAAGAAATTGATTTAAGTCACTCGTTTGACTAATAGCTTTGAATGTGTTTGAAAGGGAATAGCCATATACACTGAAGATACAGGAGCAAAACTGTAGCCGAGTTTCCTGTTCTCAGAGTGTTCACATTCTAAAAGGTGAAAACAACAACAACAAAAAGAGAATTAATTTAGATACATTTAGATGGATAATTGCTATAGAAGGAATAAAACAGTTTCCTGGGGGTAGAGAGTGAAGGTTGAAGTATTGGAGAGATAGTTCAAGGAGGTATTTTGACATTTTGAGTCAAATGAATTGGCGTCTGTTACAAGAAACACTAGAAAGGGAATAGTAAGTGTAAAGGAAGAAGAGAAATTCATTATGTTTTGGGTATGATCAGTGGCGTCACATTTTTTAGTGGAAAAGAGCAAGGACTAGTGGTTAATGGTGTGCTCTAGTGACTTAATTGGTGCAGATATAAGAATGGGAGGAAAAGCCCAGTCTACTGTCTGAGTTTGAGAGCCTACCACTCTGTGGGTTCTGAGTTCAGTGTCCTTTCCTCATGTGACTTTCCAGATCTCTAACACTGTATCCTATTACATAGAAGGTCTTTTCAGGCTCAGTTTCCATGGGCAGCGAAAAATGACTCGCTGTCTCATACCCATGACAAAGGTCACTGCAGAAAGGCTGAGTCCGAGGTCCCTGTAGCTAGAACCTCCACTCAATGGCCAATTGCAAGGAAGACGGCTCTGCCATCAAAGTCTGCCCTTTAGCAAGGCTATGCCCAGGACATGATATGTCCTATTGATGAAGAAACAGGGTGTTTTAAAGATTTGGACAGTTTTCACAGATGGACTATCTGGAAGTCTGATCTGAGTATAGACCTTACTCTGGGAAATCCTACAAAGAAGGGAATGGAATTCTAATAATTACAGTTTGTTGAAAGTCTACTCATATTTCATTATGTTCCTTGGGCTTGAAGGCTTTGAAAGAGTGAAGAATATCGACAGCTAGCCCTCTATATAATAATTAATATCCTATAAAGGGTCAATCATTTATTAGACATGTAAGATAATTTGTACACCTGGAAAAAGGTCCTTGTAAACTAACACATATTTCATAATGTGAAATTTGAGACTTACTTAGTCAAAGAATATTTGAGGTTCTCAGCTTTCATGAAATGAGAGCATCATGATAATGTATCCAAATGTCTTATAGCTTCTAAGGTGGCTACCAATGCTTCAACATGTTTTTGTTTCACTGCGTCTGATTCTTTTGGGGGAAATGTTGAGTTCAAATTATGTACAGGGTACTCAGAACTAAGTGGTGATTCAGGGATGCACAAAATAAGAGGTTTTTTTTTTCCTGCCATCATGGATCAATATCCAGAGATCTGAATGGAAAGATACAAGAAATTATGCAATAAAGACAGAAAAATTTTCCAACAGTTAGGAGTATCGTGACCAGAAAATGGGTACTTGAGAAGTAATGTGTCTATTCCAGAGAACTTGTGTATTAGAAGTTAGAGTTTTGATTTTCAAGAATGAGAGAAAAGTAGAGAAGATAAAGGTAACGATCAGCTGGAATAGGATATATTTTCTTTAAGCTTCTTGGAAGGGATGAAACACAGCAGAGTGATCAGACAGACCAATGACCAATGGAGGAAAAAGTAGTCGGAAGTACTCTCACCAAAGGAAAAATATTGAGTAATGAATGTTCTCAGAAAAGGAAATCAGCAACTTTATGAAAATCTTTGTCGAAGGCATTCCCTAAAGGAATGAATACCACACATTTCTTTGTTGTTGATACTACAGTGTTGAGTAGAAGGAATCATTTTCCTGAGTTTGTACCTCTCTCCATCTTGGATTTCATAGCTGTGACAGTAAAAAAATAATTTAAAATTTTGATTCTGCCTGATTCAGAAAATGGGGTTTTAAGTAAAGCTTAGAGAACTAAGATAAGCAAAAGCATCCCAACAACCAAGCAAACAAAAAATAATCTTTCTTTCTTTCTTTCTTTCTTTCTTTCTTTCTTTCTTTCTTTCTTTCTTTTTTTCACTTCATGTCTGGTGATGGCATGACTGGATATTTGGCTTAATTGGGAAGAAAGGAAATATTTAGAATTAGACACCAGTAAAGAGAGAAGCTTATTTATAGATGCAAGTTTACAAACCAAGGTTTCTAGACCTCAGCACTATTGACATTTTATGTCAGGTGTTTCAATGTTGTTGGGAGCTGTTTTGTGCCCTGAGACTAGCGTCCTCCCTAGTTTTTAGCACAAGAAACCAGTAGGTATCTGCAGGAGGTATCTGGGTATGAGAAGCCTGGCAAAAAGTTGCAATGATTCCAGAAAAGGAGATGGCAGTTATTTCCTTCCCTTTGTGGAGAAGTAGATATTTTAGGAAAGAGGAGAGATCAAGAGGGACAAAATTTCCCCAAATTCCCCGAGGCTTGTTATATAAGGTATATTAAATGATAGGAGTTAGGAGTAAATTAAAATGTTGCTCTTTAAATAAAATGGGAGACTCCAAATAATGAATTCTTTCTTCCCAAGACATTAATATTATTGACAGAGACTGTCACATGAAAGTTGCTTACATATTTGTTGGGTAAGTCAGGGGCTGAATGGCATGCTCTACCAATTATTGATGGTATATAAAGGTCCAAGTGCAGTAGAGACCTCACTTCACCACATCCACTTGCAGCCCACCTGAATTCTCTTCTCCTGACAACATGTGTTGCAACTACGGGAACTCCTGTGGCTATGGCTGCGGATGCGGCTATGGCTCAGGATGGGGCTGTGGCTGTGGTTATGGCTCAGGTTATGGCTGTGGCTATGGCTCAGGTTATGGCTGTGGATATGGCTCAGGTTATGGCTGTGGCTATGGCTCAGGCTGTGGCTGTGGCTATGGCTCTGGTTGTGGCTGTGGCTATGGCTCGGGATGGGGCTGTGGAAAAGGCTCCTGCTCTGGGTGTGGATACGGCTCTGGCTGCTGTGGCTACCGGCCATTTTGCTACAGAAGATGTTATTCTTCTTGTTGCTAGACCATCACTCTCCAAGACCCATTTGCCTCTGAAATGATACATCTAGAGAGATGACTGATTCAAGGATCCAAACCCCCACATTCCTATATCCACGGAATTGCATGCTTGGCAGAAGATTTGACCCCCATTGAACATTTGTTAGGATGGCATCTTGAGGCTCCAGGCTGTGTGGTATCATCTGACTATTTCCCAAATGTTGGTCTTTGTTCCCTTAATCTGGATTCTGTGTTGGGACTGTGCCAGGGATCCTAAGATCCCACAGTTGGGCAAAAACTTATTCTCAATAAAAATGGTTCTTTGCTTCTAACAAATCTCTTTGTTCTTGCTTGTGAATTATTCCTTTTTTTGAGGTTTTAGGGCCTGTCTTGAAAGTTGGGCTGACAATACATTTCATGAGCCTGGGGGCTCTTCCGTGATATAATACAAGTATTTCTTCTCATCATGCATCAGAGATAATATCTTCTCTACCTATACCTTATGTCCCTCAGGCTCAGGCACTCCCAACCCAGCACAAATTATATAGTATTTCAGAACTATGCCCTGAAAATCACACTGTGTCTCAAATGGAATTGGAGAGGAAAAAGGAAAAGGATTGACACATATTCAGGAGGTTGTGACAGAAGCCCAAGGGATAGGAAGTGGGGTCTGAGTGCTGAAAGGATGAATGACATGGAAGAGAGAGTTTCCAGGAATAATGAGAAATTAGAAGTGGACTCAGGTGACACATGAAGAGCTAAGGGAAGGATAAATTAGAAGCAAAATGTGGTAGTGTATCATGTGTATTTTGATGGAAATGCTAATATATTTGTTTGGATTTTTTGAGTTTAAGAAATTGATTTAAGTCACTTCATTTAAAAATAGTTTTGAATTTTTTTAAAACATTTATTTATTTTGTTTGAGAGAGAGAGCAAGAGGAAGTGAGAAAATGCGCATGCATGAGCAGAGGAAGGGGCAGAGAGAGAGGGAGACAAGCAGACTCTTGTTGAGTGAGTACTGAAATTAAGAGTCAGATGCTTGCATTGTCCACAATAGCTAAATCATGGAAGGAGCTGAGATGCCCTTCAACAGATGGCTGGATTAAGAAGATGTGGTCCATATATACAATGGAATATTACTCAGCTATCAGAAAGAACGAATTCTCAACATTTGCTGCAACATGGATGGCACTGGAGGAGATAATGCTAAGTGAAATAAGTCAAGCAGAGAAAGACAATTATCATATGATTTCTCTCATCTATGGAACATAAGAACTAGGATGATCGGTAGGGGAAGAAAGGAATAAAGAAAGGGAGGGTAATCAGAAGGGGGAATGAAACATGAGAGACTATGGACTATGAGAAACAAACTGAGGGCCTCAGAGGGGAGGGGGGTGGGGATGGGATAGACCGGTGATGGGTAGTAAGGAGGGCACGTATTGCATGGTGCATTGGGTGTTATATGCAACTAATGAATCATTGAACTTTACTTTGGAAACCGGGGATGTACTGTATGGTGACTAACATAATATAATAAAAAATCATTAAAAAAAAAGAAAATGAATACTAATAAATAAAATTGGATATGAAATTAAAAAAAAAAGAGTCAGATGCTTAACTGAGAGCCACTAGGCACCACGTTTTGAGTGGTTCTGAGAGGAAACAGTCTTACACACTTTAGACATAGGAGCGAAATTGTAGATGGGTTTCCTTCTTTCAGAGTGTTTATATTCTAATAGGTGATAATAAAAAAATAAGGATTAATTAGGTTATATTTAGAGAGATAATTGATATGGAAGGAATAAACTAGCTTCCTGGGGAAAAGAGAGAAGGTTGAAGTATTAGAGAGATAGCTCAGGGAGATATTTTCACATTTTGAGTCAAATGAACTGATGATGCCAGTCATAAGAAATACTGAAAAGTACGGTAGTAATTGTAAAGGAAGAAGAGAAATGCATTATGGTTTGGGTATAATCAGTGGTGTCACAATTTTTAGTGGAAAAGAACAAGGACTAGTGCTTAAAGCTGCTCTCTAGTGCTTCAAATGGTGCAGATATAAGAATGGGATGAAAAGTCCAGTCTGAGTCTGAGAGCCTACCACTCTGTGGGTTCTGAGTTCAGTGTCCTTTCCTCACATGAGTTTCCAGATCTCTAACACATATCCTATAACACAGAATGTCTTTCAGACTTGATTTCAATGGGCAGTGAAAAATGACTCACTGTCTTGTGTCCATGACAAGGGCCACTGCACACATCTGAGTCTGAGGTCCCTGGAGCTACGTGCCTCCACCCAACAGCCAATCGCAAGGAAGATGGCTCTGCCATCAGACCTGGAGTGAGGCTATGCTCAGGATGTAATTTGTCATGCTGATGAGGAAACAAGGGTTCTCCAATGGTTGGGTAGTTTTCATAGATGGAATATTTGTACTTCTGATGTGAGGACTCTGGGTAAATCTGTGGTGGGGAAATTCTACAAAGAGGGGAAGGGAATTCTAATAATTACAGTTTGGTGAATATCTACTCATTGTTTTATTATGATCCTTGTCCTTGAAAGCTTTCTGAAAGAGGGAAGAATATCATCCATTAAGTATCAATATTGTAATTTACATACCTATTAAAGGGCCAATCCTTTATTAGGCCTAAAAGATAATTTAAACATCTGGAAAAACATCTTCATAAACTAACACATACCTTCAAAATGGGAAATTTTGACCCTCTTAGTCAAAAAGCATTTCAGACTTGCAGTTTGAATGAAATGAGAACATTGTGACAATGTATCCAAATATCTTATAGTTTCTAACTGGCACAACAATACTAGAACATGTGTTTGTTCTTAATGCATCTGATTTTTATTGGGGAAATATTGATCGAGTTCAAATTATGTACTGGTACTCTACTTAGAACTAAGTGGTGATTCAGGGATTCACAGAATAAGAAATTTTTTCCCCCCTGTCATCATAGATCAGTGTCCACCGATTTGAATGCAAAGGTACAAGAAATTATAAAATAAAGACAGAAAAATTTTCTAGTAGTTAGGAGTATTGTGACCAGAAAGTGGATCCTAGAAAAGTAATAGGTCTATTCTAGGGAACTTGTGTATGAGAATTTACAGTTTTGAATTTCAAGAATGACAGAAAAGTAGAGAAAACGAAGTTAAAGAACAAGTATAATGGGCTGTATTTTTCATTAAGCTTCTTGGAAGGGATGAAACACAGCAGATATATCGGATAGACCTGGGTTTAACTGGAGAAAAAGGAGTAAGAATACTCTCAACTGATGGAAAAATTTTAAAAATGAAAGTTCTCAGAAAAGGAATTCAGCAGACTTATGAATATTCCTGTTGAAGGCTTTCAGTAAAGGACTGGATGGCACTCATTTCATTGTTGTTGAAATTTGAATGTGGAGTAGAAGGAATGACCTTCCTGAGTTTGTACTCCCTTCCACTTGGAGGTCATAGTTTCCACAGTAAAAAATATTTTAAATTTGGGATTTTGCCTGTTGCAGAAAGTGGTGATTTAGGTAAAATCTAGGCAACCAAGATAAGCAAAAACATCACAAAAAAACCATAAATATATAACACCTTCCTTCCTCTTCTCCTTCCTCTCCTCCCCCTCTTCCTCTTTCATTTTTTTGTCTGCATGCATGTCTGGTGATGGAACGTTTGGATGCTTGGTTTAGTTGGGAAGAAAGGAAATATTTGGAATTAGATATCAGTAAAGAGAGAAGATAATTATCTATATGAAGCTACAAATCAAGGTTTCTAATTTCAGCACTATTGACCTTTTTTTTTTAAAATCAGATGTTTCAGTGCTGTTTGGGGCTGTTCTATGTCCTGAGACTAGCATCTCTCTGGTTTCTACCACAAAGAGCCAGTAGGTATCTGCGGTAGCTATCTGGGTGCAAGAAGCCTGAAAAAAAATCTTTCAATGATTCCAGAAAGGAGATGGGAGTTATATTTTTCTGCTTGGGCAGAAGTAGATATTGTAGATAAGAAGAGAGACCAAGAGGGACAAAATTTATCCTAAATTCCACCAACCCTGCTATATCGAGTATATTAAATGATAGGAGCTTATGAAGTTGGGTATTAGTGGTATGTAGGGCACATGATTCTACGGAGACATTCTTTGGCAGAGCAGATTAAAGTTCTGTTCTTTAAATAAAACAGGAGTCTCCAAAATAATGAGCTCATCTTTCCCAAGACATTATTGATTGTTGACCAGTGACAGGCACCACACAGTTGCTTACATATTTGTTGGGTAAGTCAGGGGCTGAATGGCATGTTCTGCCAATTACTGACAGTATATAAAGGTCCAAGTGCAGTAGAGACCTCACTTCACCACATCCACTTGCAGCCCACCTGAATTCTCTTCTCCTGACAACATGTGTTGCAACTACGGGAACTCCTGTGGCTATGGCTGCGGATGCAGCTATGGCTGTGGCTATGGCTCAGGCTGTGGCTATGGCTATGGCTCAGGCTGTGGTTGTGGCTATGGGTCTCGCTATGGCTGTGGTTATGGCTCAGGCTGTGGCTGTGGCTATGGCTCAGGATGGGGCTGTGGCTATGGCTCAGGATGGGGCTGTGGAAAAGGCTCCTGCTCTGGGTGTGGATATGGCTCTGGCTGCTGTGGCTACCGGCCATTTTGCTACAGAAGATGTTATTCTTCTTGCTGCTAGACCATCACTCTCCAAGACCCATTTGCTTCTGAAATAACATGACCAAAGCAACAATTGAAGCAAGGATCCATACCTCAAGATCTCTACATCCACGGAATTGCATGCTTGGCAGAAGATTTGACCCCCAGTGAACATTTGTTAGGATGGCATCTTGAGGCTCCAGGCCATGTGGTATCATCTGACTATTTCCCAAATATTGGTTTTTGTTCCCTTAATCTAGATTCTGTGTTGGGACTGTGCCAGGGATCCTAATATTTTTGCCCGCAGTTGAGCAAAAAACTTATTCTCAATAAAAATGTTCTTTGCTTCTAACAAATTCCTGTGTTCTTGCTTGTGAATTACTCCTTTTTTTAGGTGTTAGAGCNCTTGTGAATTACTCCTTTTTTTTTAGGTTTTAGAGCCCCATTGAATATTGGGCTGACAATACATTTCATGAACCTGGGTTCCTCCTTGTAATAATATAAGCATTTCTTGTCCTATGTGCATCAGAGATAATGTCTCCTCCTCCTATTCCTTGTATCCCTCATGCTCAGGCACTCACAGCACAACAGAAATCACACAGTATTTCAGAACTGCGTCCTGGAAATCACACTGTGTTCAGAATGAACCTGAGGGCGGGGGGAAGAGGGGAAGGAAGGACATCTACTGAGGAGGCTGTGACAGAAGCCCAAGGGAGAGGAGGTGAGGTCTGAGTGCTGAAAGGATGAATGGCATGGAAGAGAGGGTTTCCAGGATTAATGAGAAATCAGAAGCAGACTCAGATGACACATGAAGAGCTAAGGGATGAAAATTAGAAACAAAATGTGGTATTGTGTCATGTGTATTTTGATGGAAATGCTAATATATTTGTTTGGATTTTTTTAGTTTAAGGAAATTGATTTAAGTCACTTAATTTATAAATAGTTTTGCATGTTTTTAAAAGGAACTCTCCTTCCCACTTAAGACACAGGAGCAAAATTGTAGACAAGTTCCTGCTCTCAGAGTGTTTACATTCTAATAGGTGATAACAAAAAATAAGGATTAATTAAGATACATTTAGACAGATAATTGCTTTGGAAGGAGTAAAGCAGCTTCCTGGGGGAGAGATTGAAGGGTGAAGTATTAGAGAGAGAGTTCAGGGAGGTATTTTGGCATTTTGAGTCAAATGAAGTGGTACCTATTACAAGAAACACTGGAAAGGATGTTAGTAAGTGTAAAGGAAGAAGAGAGTTTAATGATATTTTGGGTATGATCAGTGGTGTCACAATTTTTAATGGAAAAGAACAAGGTCTAGTGGTTAATGGTGCACTCTAGTAACTTAATTGGTGCAGATATAAGAATGGGATGAAAAGCCCAGTCTACTGTCTTGAGTTTGAGAGCCTACCACTTTGTGGGTTCTGAGTTCAGCGTCCTTTCCTCATGTGACTTTCGAGACCTCTAGCATTGTATCCTATTACATAGAAGGTCTTTTCAGGCTCAGTTTCCATGGACAGTGAAAAATTCCTCACTGTCTCGTCTCTATGACAAGGGTCACTGCACAAAGGCCGGGTCTGCGGTCCCTGTGGCTAGGAGCCTCCACCCAATGGCCAATTGCAAGGAAGACGGCTCTGCCATCAAAGTCTGCCCTCGAGTGAGGTTATGCCCAGGTTACTGTGTTCTAGTGATGAAGAAATAGGAGTTCTTTCAAGAATTGGACAGTTTCCACAGATGGAATATCTGTAAGTCTAATCTGAGTACCGACTGTGCTCTGGGTAAATCTGAGGTGGGGAAATCCTACAAAGAGGAGAAGGGAACTCTAATAATTACAGTTAGTTGAAAGTCTACTGATGTTTCATTATGTTCATTGTGTTTCAATTCTTTCTGAAAGGGGAGAATATCACAACAAGGCATGGCTATCGTCATTTATATATCCAGTAAAGGGCCAAGCACTTATTAGGCATAGAACGTAATTTGTACATCTGGAAAATTGTCTTCATAAACTAACACATAATCAAACTGTGAAATTTTGATCCTCTTAGTCAAAGAACACTTGAGGCTTTCAGCTTGAATGAAATGAGAACATTGGGATAATGTATCCAGATATCTTATGGCTTCTAAGGGGCACACTGACTCTTGAACATATATTTGTTTTAATGCATCTTTTTTTTTTATTGGGGAAATATTAATTGTGTTCAAATTATGTACTGAGCACTCTACTTAAAACTAAGTGGTGATTTAAGGATGCACAGAATAAGAGATTTTTTCTGCCATCATGGATCAATTCCCAGAGATCCGAATGGAAACCCTCTAGATATAAATCAATAAAGGTAGAAAACTTTTGCAATAGTCTATAGGTATTGTGACTGGAATGGGGATGTTTAAAAAGTAACAGGTCTGTTCTAGGGAACTTGTGCATTAGAATTTAGAGTTGAATTTCTTTTTTCTTATTAATTAATTAATTATTATTATTTTTTAAAGATTTTATTGATTTATTTGACAGAGTGAGAGACAGCCAGCGAGAGAGGGAACACAAGCAGGGGGAGTGGGAGAGGAAGAAGCAGGCTCCCAGCAGAGCAGCGAGCCCCATGTGGGGCTCGATCCCAGGACCCTGGGATCATGCCCCAAGCCAAAGGCAGACGCTTAACGACTGAGCCACCCAGGCGCCCCAGAGAGAAA
>NC_048218.1:13307096-13309323 GCF_002007445.2 Ailuropoda melanoleuca
GAAAGTTGCTTACATATTTGTTGGGTAAGTCAGGGGCTGAATGGCATGTTCTGCCAATTACTGACAGTATATAAAGGTCCAAGTGCAGTAGAGACCCCACTTCACCACATCCACTTGCAACCTACCTGAATTCTCTTCCCCTGACAACATGTGTTGCAACTACGGGAACTCCTGTGGCTATGGCTGCGGATGCAGCTATGGCTGTGGCTATGGCTCAGGCTGTGGCTATGGCTATGGCTCAGGCTGTGGTTGTGGCTATGGGTCTCGCTATGGCTGTGGTTATGGCTCAGGCTGTGGCTGTGGCTATGGCTCAGGATGGNAGCTCACTTTTCTGAAGACATTAAGATTATTGACAGTGACTATCACATGAAAGTTGCTTACATATTTGTTGGGTAAGTCAGGGGCTGAATGGCATGTTCTGGCCAATTACTGACAGTATATAAAGGTCCAAGTGCAGTAGAGACCTCACTTCACCACATCCACTTGCAACCCACCTGAATTCTCTTCCCCTGACAACATGTGTTGCAACTACGGGAACGCCTGTGGCTATGGCTGCGGATGCGGCTATGGCTGTGGCTATGGGTCTCGCTATGGCTGTGGCTATGGCTCAGGCTGTGGCTGTGGCTATGGCTCAGGTTATGGCTGTGGCTATGGCTCAGGCTGTGGCTGTGGCTATGGCTCGAGCTGTGGCTGTGGCTATGGCTCAGGATGGGGCTGTGGAAAAGGCTCCTGCTCTGGGTGTGGATATGGCTCTGGCTGCTGTGGCTACCGGCCATTTTGCTACAGAAGATGTTATTCTTCTTGCTGCTAGACCATAACTCTCCAAGCCCCATTTGCTTCTGAAATGATACATCTGGAGAGATGACTGATTCAAGGATCCAAACCCCAACATTCCTACATCCACGGAATTGCCTGTTTGACAGAAGTTTTAAGCTCCAGTGAACATTTGTTAGGATGGCATCTTGAGGCTCCAGGCTGTGTGGTATCATCTGACTATTTCCCAAGTGTTGGTCTTTGTTCCCTTGATTTGGATTATGTGTTGGACTGTGCCAGCGATCCTAAGATCCCACAGTTGGGCAAAAACTTATTCTCAATAAAAATGGTTCTTTGCTTCCTGCAAATGTCTGANTTGACAGAAGTTTTAAGCTCCAGTGAACATTTGTTAGGATGGCATCTTGAGGCTCCAGGCTGTGTGGTATCATCTGACTATTTCCCAAGTGTTCGTCTTTGTTCCCTTGATTTGGATTATGTGTTGGACTGTGCCAGCGATCCTAAGATCCCACAGTTGGGCAAAAACTTATTCTCAATAAAAATGGTTCTTTGCTTCCAGCAAATGTCTGTGTTCTTGCTTGTGAATTACTCTTTCCTTTTGCGGTGCTATGGCCACTCTTGAAAACTGGGCTGAAAATATGCCTCATGACCCTGGGCTCTTCTTTGATTTAATACAAGCATTACTTCTCATTGTGCATCAGAGATAATGTCTTCTTCACTTATTTCTCAATTCTCTCATGCTCAGGCACTCACAACCCAAAAGAAATCACACAGTATTTCGGAACTGTGCCCTGGAAATCACACTGTGTTCAGAATGAACCTGGGAGCGGGGGGAAGAGGGGAAGGAATGACACATATTCAGGAGGTTGTAACAGAAGCCCAAGGGAGAGGAGGTGAGGTCTGAGTACTAAAAGGATGAATGGCATGGAAGAGAGAGTTTCCAGGGTTAATGAGAAATTAGAAGCAGACTCACATGACACATGAATATTAAAGGGAAGGATAAGTTAGAGGAAACATGTGGCATTGTATCATGTGTATTTTGTTGGGAGTGCATATATGTTTGTTTGCATATNGTACGAGAAGCCTGGCAGGAGGTTGTAATGATTCCAGTTTGAAAACTGGAGTATTTCTTTCCCTATGGATGGAGGTGGATGTTTTAGGAAGATTAGAGATCAAGAGTGGCAAAATTTTCCTAAATTCCCCCAACCTTGTTATATAAGGTATATTAAACAATAGGAGGTAGTGAAGTTGGTATCAGTGGTATGGAGAGCACATGATTCCACTGAGACAATTCTTTGACAGAGAAAATTAAAATGCTGTTCTTTAAATAAAATGGGAGAAAAATAAATAAAAGAGGAGATTCCAATTAATGAGCTCACTTTTCTGAAGACATTAAGATTATTGACAGTGACTATCACATGAAAGTTGCTTACATATTTGTTGGGTAAGTCAGGGG
>NC_048218.1:13309675-13415041 GCF_002007445.2 Ailuropoda melanoleuca
TTAGAGCCCCATTGAATATTGGGCTGACAACACATTTCATGAACCTGGGTTCCTCCTTGTAATAATATAAGCATTTCTTGTCCTATGTGCATCAGAGATAATGTCTCCTCCTCCTATTTCTTGTATCCCTCTTGCTCAGGCACTCACAGCACAACAGAAATCACACAGTATTTCAGAACTGCGTCCTGGAAATCACACTGTGTTCAGAATGAACCTGAGGGCGGGGGGAAGAGGGGAAGGAAGGACATCTACTGAGGAGGCTGTGACAGAAGCCCAAGGGAGAGGAGGTGAGGTCTGAGTGCTGAAAGGATGAATGGCATGGAAGAGAGGGTTTCCAGGATTAATGAGAAATCAGAAGCAGACTCAGATGACACATGAAGAGCTAAGGGATGAAAATTAGAAACAAAATGTGGTATTGTGTCATGTGTATTTTGATGGAAATGCTAATATATTTGTTTGGATTTTTTTAGTTTAAGGAAATTGATTTAAGTCACTTAATTTATAAATAGTTTTGCATGTTTTTAAAAGGAACTCTCCTTCCCACTTAAGACACAGGAGCAAAATTGTAGACAAGTTCCTGCTCTCAGAGTGTTTACATTCTAATAGGTGATAACAAAAAATAAGGATTAATTAAGATACATTTAGACAGATAATTGCTTTGGAAGGAGTAAAGCAGCTTCCTGGGGGAGAGATTGAAGGGTGAAGTATTAGAGAGAGAGTTCAGGGAGGTATTTTGGCATTTTGAGTCAAATGAAGTGGTACCTATTACAAGAAACACTGGAAAGGATGTTAGTAAGTGTAAAGGAAGAAGAGAGTTTAATGATATTTTGGGTATGATCAGTGGTGTCACAATTTTTAATGGAAAAGAACAAGGTCTAGTGGTTAATGGTGCACTCTAGTAACTTAATTGGTGCAGATATAAGAATGGGATGAAAAGCCCAGTCTACTGTCTTGAGTTTGAGAGCCTACCACTTTGTGCGTTCTAAGTTCAGCGTCCTTTCCTCATGTGACTTTCCAGACCTCTAGCATTGTATCCTATTACATAGAATGTCTTTGCAGGCTCAGTTTCCATGGACAGTGAAAAATGCCTCACTGTCTCGTCTCTATGACAAGGGTCACTGCACAAAGGCCGGGTCTGCGGTCCCTGTGGCTAGGAGCCTCCACCCAATGGCCAATTGCAAGGAAGACGGCTCTGCCATCAAAGTCTGCCCTCGAGTGAGGTTATGCCCAGGTTACTGTGTTCTAGTGATGAAGAAATAGGAGTTCTTTCAAGAATTGGACAGTTTCCACAGATGGAATATCTGTAAGTCTAATCTGAGTACCGACTGTGCTCTGGGTAAATCTGAGGTGGGGAAATCCTACAAAGAGGAGAAGGGAACTCTAATAATTACAGTTAGTTGAAAGTCTACTGATGTTTCATTATGTTCATTGTGTTTCAATTCTTTCTGAAAGGGGAGAATATCACAACAAGGCATGACAATTGTCATTTATATATCCAGTAAAGGGCCAAACACTTATTAGGCATAGAAGGTAATTTGTGTGTTTGGAAAAATGTCTTCATAAACTAACAAACATCTTCAAAATGTGAAATTTGAGACTCATTTAGTCAAAGAACATTTAAGACTTTCAGCTTGAATGAAATGAGAACATTGGGATAATGTATCCAAATATCTTATAGCTTCTAAATGGCACAAAAATACTTGAACATGTGTTGTTGTTGTTGTTTTTTAATGCACCTGTTTTTTAATGACAAAAGTATTGATTGAGTTCAAATTATGTCCTGGGCACTCTATGTAGGACTAAGTGGTGATTCAAGGATGTGCAGCATTAGAGATTTTCTCTTACGTCATGGATCAATATTGAGAGATCTGAATGGAGGGGACTAGAAATTATACAATAAGGGTAGAAAAAGTTTTCAGTAGTTCAGGGGTATTTTGATGGGAAAGTAGGTGTTTGAAAAGTACTGTATCTATTCTATAGAACGTGTGCATTCGAATTTACAGTTTTGAATCTCAAGAATGACAGAAAAATAGAGAAAATAAAGGTAAACAACAATTGGAATGAGATGTATTTTCTTTAAGCTCTCAGAAAGGATGAAACATAACAGAGTGATGAGATAGACCAGTGACCAGCAGTAGAAGTGGTAGGAAGTACTTTCAATATGAGGAAAAATGTCTACTAATAGAAGTTCTTGGAAAAGGAATTCAGTACATTTATTTACACCATGTTGAAGGCCTTAAGTGAAGGACAGCATGGCGCTCATTTCTTTGTTATTGAAACTTGAGTGTGGAGTAGAAAGAACGATCTTCCTGAGGTTGTCCTCCCTTCTAATTTGAATTTCATATCTGTTACAGGAGAAAGTAATTTAAATTTTGGATTCTGCTTGGTTTGGGAAACGGTGATTTAAGTAAAGCCTAGACAACCAAGATAAGCAAAAATATCACAGTAAACAATGAAACAAACCGAAAAAGAAAAATCTTTCCTTCTTACATTCTTTCCTCTATTTTTGATTCATGTATGGTGATGGAATGATTGGGTATTTGGTTTAGTTGGGAAGAAAGGGAATATTTGGAATTAGACACTAGTAAAGAACCCAATTTATGGATGTGAAGCTACATACCAAGGTTTCTAGATCAAAGCATGATTGACATTTTATTTCAAATGTTTCAATGTTGTTGAGGGCTGTTCTTTGTCCTGAGATTAGCATCTTCCTTCCTTTCTACCAAGGAGCCAGTAGGTATCTGCAGTAAGTATCTGGGTACAAGAAGCATGATAAAAGTTGTAACAATTCCAGAAAGGAGATGGCAGTTATTTCCTTCTGCTATGGACAGAGGTAGATATTTTAGAGAAGAGGAGAGATCAAGAGGGACAAAATTTCCCCAAATTCCCCCAACCTTGTTATATCGGGTAGATCAAACGATAGGAGGTAGTGAAGTTGGGTATCAGTTGTATGTACAACACATGATTTTACTGAGACAATTCTTTGACAGAGAAAAATTAAAATGCTGTTCTTTAAATACNGTAGATATTTTAGAGAAGAGGAGAGATCAAGAGGGACAAAATTTCCCCAAATTCCCCCAACCTTGTTATATCAGGTAGATCAAACGATAGGAGGTAGTGAAGATGGGTATCAGTGGTATGTACAACACATGATTTTACTGAGACAATTCTTTGACAGAAAAATTAAAATGCTGTTCTTTAAATAAAACAGGAGTCTCCAAAATAATGAGCTCATCTTTCCCAAGACATTATTGATGGTTGACAGGGACAGGCACCACACAGTTGCTTACATATTTGTTGGGTAAGTCAGGGGCTGAAAGGCATGTTCTGCCAATTACTGACAGTATATAAAGGTCCAAGTGCAGTAGAGACCTCACTTCACCACATCCACTTGCAGCCCACCTGAATTCTCTTCTCCTTACAACATGTGTTGCAACTACGGGAACTCCTGTGGCTATGGCTGCGGATGCGGCTATAGCTGTGGCTATNGGTAAGTCAGGGGCTGAAAGGCATGTTCTGCCAATTACTGACAGTATATAAAGGTCCAAGTGCAGTAGAGACCTCACTTCACCACATCCACTTGCAGCCCACCTGAATTCTCTTCTCCTGACAACATGTGTTGCAACTACGGGAACTCCTGTGGCTATGGCTGCGGATGCGGCTATAGCTGTGGCTATGGGTCAGGTTATGGCTGTGGCTATGGGTCTCGCTATGGCTGTGGCTATGGCTCAGGCTGTGGCTGTGGCTATGGCTCAGGCTGTGGCTGTGGCTATGGCTCTGGCTGTGGCTGTGGCTATGGCTCAGGATGGGGCTGTGGAAAAGGCTCCTGCTCTGGGTGTGGATATGGCTCTGGCTGCTGTGGNCTATGGCTGTGGCTATGGCTCAGGCTGTGGCTGTGGCTATGGCTCAGGATGGGGCTGTGGAAAAGGCTCCTGCTCTGGGTGTGGATATGGCTCTGGCTGCTGTGGCTACCGGCCATTTTGCTACAGAAGACGTTATTCTTCTTGCTGCTAGACCATTACTCTCCAAGCCTCATTTGCTTCTGAAATGATACATCTAGAGACATGACTGATTCAAGGATCCAAACCCCAACATTCTTACATTCATGGAATTGCACGCTTGCCAGAGGTTTTAAGCTCCAGTGAACATTTGTTAGGATGACATCTTGAGGCTCTAGGCTGTGTGGTATCATCTGACTATTTCCCAGATGTTGGTCTTTGTTGCCTTAATCTGGAAGCTCTGTCTGGACTGTGCCAGCCCAGCCACAGTTGGGCAAAAAATAATTCTCAATAAAAATGGTTCTTTGCTTCTAACAAATCTCTTTTTTCTTCTTGTGAACCGTTTTTTTTTGTTTGTTTGTTTTTTTGTTTGTTTTTTTTTTTTTGGAGGTGNTAAAAATGGTTCTTTGCTTCTAACAAATCTCTTTTTTCTTCTTGTGAACCGTTTTTTTTTGTTTGTTTGTTTGTTTGTTTGTTTTTTTGGAGGTATTATGACTCTTGAAAATTGGGCTGACAATATGCTTCATAAACCTGGGGTTCTCCCTTGATATAATACAAGCAGTACTTCTCCTCATTCATCAGAGATAATGTCGTCTTCACATATTTCCCAATTCACTCGTGCTCAGGCACTCACAACGCAACACAAATCACACACTATTTCAGAACTGGGCACTGGAAATCACACTGTGTCTAGAATTGAGGTGATGGGGAAAGACGAAAAGGAATGACACCTATTGGGAAGTAGTGACAGAAGCCCAAGGGAGAGGAAGTGGGGTCTAGTACTAAAAGGATGAATGGCATGGAAGAGAGTTTACAGGAATAATGAGAAAGTAGAAGCAGATTCAGGTGATGTGTGAACAGCTAAGGAAAGGGTATGTTAGAGGAAAAATGTCGTATAGTATCATGTGCATTTTGAGGGAAGTGCAAAAATATTTATTTGCATGTATTGAGTTTAGGAAATTCATTTAAGTCACTTAATGACAAATAGTTTTGATTTTTTTCTTTTTAAGATTTTACTTATTTGTTTGTTTATTATTTATTTAGAAAGCATGAGCAGAGGGAGGGAAGCTAGAGAGAGAGAGAGATCTCTTTTAAAAATTTTATTTATGTATTTGTCAGAGAGAGAGAGAAGGAGCACATAAACAAGGGGAGCTGCAGGCAGAGGGAGAAGCAGAATCCCTGCTGAGCAAGGACCCAGATGAGGGACTCCATCCCAGGACCCTGGGATCATGACCTGAGCTGAAGGCCAACACTTCAACTGACTGAGCCACCTGGGCATCCCAGAGAAAGAATCTCATACATACTCTGAGTTGAGCACAGGCTCCATGTGGGGCATTCTCAGGACCCTGAGATCATGATCTGAGCTGAAATCAATAGTCAGATTCTTTACCAACTGAGCCACCCAGGCTTCCTATCTATTTGAATGCTTTCGTTTATTTATTTTTATTATTTATTATTAAAGATTTTATTTATTTATTTGAGAGCGAGAGAATGAGAGAGAGAATGATCATGGGTGAGGAGCAGAGGGAGCGGGAAACACAGATGCCCTGCTGAGCAGGGAGCCTGATGTAGGCTCCAGCCCAGGACTCTGGGATCATGACCTGAGCCAATGGCAGATGCTTAACTGACTGAGCCACCCATCTCTTTGAATGTTTTTGAAAGGGAGCTGTGCTATACACTGAAGATACAGTAACAAAGTTGTAGAGGAGTTTCTTGTTCTCAGAGTGTTTATATTCTAATGAATGATAATAAAAAATAGTAAGAATTAATTAAATTAAATTTAGACAGATAATTGCTACAGAAGGAATAAAGCAGATTCCTGGGGAAGAAATTGAAAGTTGAAATATTGGCGAGATAATTCAGGAAGGTATTTTGACATTTTGCATCAAATGAACTGATGCCTGTTATAAGAAACACTAGAAAGAATGGTACTAAGTGTAAAGGGGGAAGAGAAATGCATTAAGTTTTGGGTTTGATCTGTGGTGCCACAATTTTTAGTGGAAAAGAGAAGGCCTAGTTCCTTAAATGGGCTAGCTTTGTTTGAGGAACATATAAGAATGCAATGAAAATTTCTGGTTGACTTTATGAGTTTGAGAGTCTACTAATTTGTTGGGTTCTGACTTCAGTGTCCTTTCCTCATGAGACTTTCCAGAACTCTAACATTTCGATCCTGTAATAGAAAATGCCTTTTCAGATTCAATTTCCACCATGAAGGATAAATGAGTCACTGTCTTATCTCTATGACAAGGTTCACTGGGCAAAGTTTGAATCTGATGTCCCTGGAGCTAGGGACAAATTCTAAGGAAGAGCCAATTCAAAGGAAGATGGCTCTGCCATCAACATCAGCACTGGAGTGATGTTATGCCCAGGACACAATGTGCCCTACTGATGAAGAAACAAGTGTTTTTTGAGTTGGACAGTTCACAGATGGAATATTTATTAGTTGGATCTGAGGACTGACTGTGCTAGGGTAAATCTGAGGTGGGGAAATCCTACAAAGTAGGGAAGGGAATTCTAATAATTACAGTTTATTGAAAATCTACTCATTTTTCAATATGTACCTTGTGCTTGAAGGCTTTTGAAAGACGGAAGAATATCATCAATTTGTCACCTATACCCTAATTTCTATATCCACTGAAGGGTCAATCATTTATTGGACATATAAGATAATTTATACATCTAGAAAAATGTCTTCATAAACTAATACACATCTTCAAAATGTGAAATTTGAGACTCACTTAGTCAAAGAATATTTGAGACTTTCAGCTTGGATGAAATGACAACATTGTGATAATGTATCCAAATATCTTACAGCTTCTAAGTGGCACCAATGTTTGAACATGTTTTTGTTTCAATGCATCTCCTTTTTATTGGGGAAATACTGATTGATTTCAAATTATGTACTGGGTACTCCACTTAGAACTAAGTTGTCATTCAGGGGTGCACAGAATAATAATTTTTTTCTGCCATCATGGATCAGTATCCTTACATCTGAATGGAAAGGTAGTAGGTATAAAACTTTATCAATATTTCAGGGATATTTTGACCAGAAGGTGGGTGTTTGAAAAGTAACATGTCTATTCGTGGGAACTTGTGCATTAGAACTTATAGTTTTGAATTTCAAGAGTTGACAGAAAAGTAGAGAAAATATAGGTAAAGAAAAAGTGGAATGGGGTGTATTTTCCTTAAACTTCTTGTTAGGGGTGAAAAATAGCAGAGAGATGAGGTAGACCAGTGACTAGGGTTGACAAAGCAGTCGAAAATACTCCCAACTGAAGGAAAATTGTGTAATAATGAAAGTTCTCAGAAAAGGAATAAAGTGGCTTTATGAAAATCACTGCTGAAGGCCTTTTATAAAGGAGTGGATGGATCTCATTCCTTTGTTGTTGAAATTTGAGTGTGGAATAGAAGGTACGACATTCCTGAGTTTGTACTCCCTTCCATCTTGGATGTCATAGTTGTTACTGTAAAAGGTAATTTAAATTTTGATTTCTGCTTGCTTCCGGAATTGGTGATTTAGGTAAAACCTAGACAACCGAGATAAACAAAAGCATCACGAACAAAGACACATAAGACACCTTTCTATCTTTTTGTTTGTTGGTTTTGTTTTAGTCTGCATGTTAAGTGATGGAAATGTTGGATGTTTGGTTTAGCAGAGGAGAAAGGCAATATTTGGAATTAGACACCAGTAAAGAGAGAAGGTAATTTACCAATGTGAAGCTATACACCAAAGGTTTCTAATCTCAGAATTATTGACATTTTATAACAGATGTTAAAATGTTATTGGGGGCCTTTCTGTGCCCTGAGACTAGCATCTCCCTGGTTTCTCACACAAGGAGCTAGCAGGTATCTGCAGTAGATGTCTGGGTATGCAAAGCCTGACAAAAAGTTTCAATGATTCCAGAAAGGAAATGACAGTTACTTCCTCCCTTACTGATAGAGGTAAATATTTTAGGAAATAGGAAAAATCAAGAAGGACATAATTTTCCTAAGTTCTCCTAAATCTTGTTATATCGGGTATATTAAATGAGAGGAGCTTGTGAAGTTGGGTATCAGTGGTATGTAGAGCACATGATTCTGCTGAGACATTCTTTAGCAGAGCAAATTAAAGTTCTGCTCTTTAAATAAAAAGGGAGACTCCAAATAATAAGCTCACTTTTCCTAAGACGTTAATGAGTGTTGACATTGACAAACACATGAAAGTTGCTTACATATTTGTTGGGTAAGTCAGGGGCTGAATGGCATGTTCTGCCAATTACTGACAGTATATAAAGGTCCAAGTGCAGTAGAGACCTCACTTCACCACATCCACTTGCAACCTACCTGAATTCTCTTCCCCTGACAACATGTGTTGCAACTACGGGAACTCCTGTGGCTATGGCTGCGGATGCAGCTATGGCTGTGGCTATGGCTCAGGCTGTGGCTGTGGCTATGGGTCTCGCTATGGCTGTGGCTGTGGCTATGGCTCTGGCTGTGGCTGTGGCTATGGCTCAGGCTGTGGCTGTGGTTATGGCTTGGGCTGTGGCTGTGGCTATGGCTCTGGCTGTGGCTGTGGCTATGGCTCAGGATGGGGCTGTGGAAAAGGCTCCTGCTCTGGGTGTGGATATGGCTCTGGCTGCTGTGGCTACCGGCCATTTTGCTACAGAAGATGTTATTCTTCTTGCTGCTAGACCATCATTCTCCAAGACCCATTTGCTTCTGAAATAACATGACCAAAGCAACAATTGAAGCAAGGATCCAAACCCCAAGATTCCTATATCCATGGAATTGCATGCTTGACAGAAGTTTGACCCCCAGTGAACATTTGTTAGGATGGCATCTTGAGGCTCCAGGCCATGTGGTATCATCTGACTATTTCCCAAATGTTGGTCTTCATTCCCTTAATCTGGATTCTGTGTTGGGACTGTGCCAGGGATCCTAAGATCCCATAGTTGGGCAAAAACTTATTCTCAATAAAAATGGTTCTTTGCTTCTAACAAATTCCTGTGTTCTTGCTTGTGAATTACTCCTTTTTTTTTAGGTTTTAGAGCCCCATTGAATATTGGGCTGACAACACATTTCATGAACCTGGGTTCCTCCTTGTAATAATATAAGCATTTCTTGTCCTATGTGCATCAGAGATAATGTCTCCTCCTCCTATTTCTTGTATCCTTCATGCTCAGGCACTCACAGCACAACAGAAATCACACAGTATTTCGGAACTGCGCACTGGAAATAACACTGAGTCTAGAATGCAGTTGGAGGGGAAAGAGGAGAAGGAATGACACCTATTCAGGATGTTGTGACAAAAGCCCAAGGGGTAGGTAGTGTGGTCTGATGGTGAATGGATGGATGAATGGAATGGAAGAGAGAGTTTCCAGGATTAATGAGAAGTTAGAAGCAGACTCAGATGATGCATGAAGAACTAAGGGAAGGATAAGTTAGAGGAAAAATGTCATATTGTATCATGTGCATTTGGATGGAAGTATATATATATTCATTTGCATATATTGAGTTTGAAGAAATTGATTTAAGCCACTTGTTTGACATATAGTTTTGAATGTTTTGTAAGGGAACTCTCCTACACACTGAAGATACCATAGCAAAATTGTAGACCACTCTTTTGCTCTTAAAGTGTTTGCATTCTGAAAGGTAATAATAAAAAGAATTAATTAAGATACATTTAGACAGATAATTGCTCTGGAAGAAAAAAAGCAGCTAACTGGGGAAGAGAGTAAAGGTTATAGTATTGGAGAGAGTGTTCGGAGAGCTTATTTTGTCATTTCGATTCTAATGAACTGATGCCTGTTGGAAGAAATACTGGAAAGTATGGTAGCAAGTTTAAAGGAAGTAAAGAAATTGATTACGTTTTGGATATGATCGGCAGTACCACAATTTTTAGTGGAAAAGAGCAAGGTCTAGTGGTTAATGGTGTGCTCTAGTACCTTAACTGGTGCAGATATAAGAATGGGATGAAAAGCCCAGTCTACTGTCTGAGTTTGAGAGCCTACCACTTTGTGGGTTCTGAGTTCTGTGTCCTTTCCTCGTGTGACCTTCCAGATCTTTAACACTGTATCTTATAACATAGAATGTCTTTTCAGGCTCAGTTTCCATGGACAGTGAAAAATGATTCACTGTCTCATCTCTATGACAAGTGTCAGTGCACAAAGTCTGAGTCTGAGGTTCCTGGGGCTAGGAGACTCCACAGAATGGCTGTTTCCAAGGAATATAGCTCTGCCATCAATGTACACCTTGCGACAAGGGTATACCCAGGATATAATGTGTTTTATTGATGAGGAAATGGAAGTTCTTGCAAGAGTTGGACCCTTTTCGCAGATGGAACATTTGTTAGTCAGAGCTGAGGAATGCCTGCTTTGGGTAAATCTCAGTTATTCTTACAAAGAGATGAAGGCAATTCTAATAATTACCATTGGTTGAAAATATACTTATTTTTTCATTATGGCCTTTGTTTTCAAAGGCCTTTTTAACAATCCAAGAATACCATTTATTAAGCATGTAAACAGTAATTTATATTCTAGAAAAGAGTCTTCACAAACTAAAATTAACATATGCTCAAATCTGAAATAAGGTGACTGAGAAAACAGTTGTGACTTTCCACTGAGTGAAATGAGGAAATGATGATAATGTTAAAAGAGAGTTTGTTATGATAAAATTAAAGTGTTTATGTGTGTATCATTGGTGGATGAGTTTGGGAAAAATGAAAATATAGCTTCACATATTGGGTCACAATAAAAGTGAATGCTTTCTGTAATCAGGAAATGATTTAAGCTTTAAAGCTTTTTCATGAAATAACACAAAATCTTTCTCTTTGATGACCTGTTGCATATTATAGTTGTAGTAAGTTGTAAAAATCATTTATTCATTCTTTCGATCATTTACCAAACCTTAAAATCCCTGTTCCAGCTTCATATTATGATTGGCGCTGCAATAGAAGTATAAAAACACACAGTGGGGGGCGCCTGGGTGGCACAGCAGTTGAGCGTCTGCCTTCGGCTCAGGGCGAGATCCCGGCGTTATGGGATCGAGCCCCACATCAGGCTCCTCCGCTATGAGCCTGCTTCTTCCTCTCCCACTCCCCCTGCTTGTGTTCCCTCTCTCGCTGCCTGTCTCTATCTCTGTCAAATAAATAAATAAAATCTTTAAAAAAAAAACCCACAGTGGTTTCTTCCAATAATTAAAAGGGTTCATTTGGATACAAAGTAGTAAATCACACATTCCCACCCTAGCATGTATGTTTGTAAGTGTTATAGGACTACTGAGGAAGAATTCAAGAGGAAACCAAAATAAGTCCTGACAGGAAGACTAGAAAAGGGTTAGAAATAGCTTCTAAAGGAGAAGGCCATGTGAGAAGAGCCATAAAGGATGAGCTGAGATTGGTCTGCTACATGAGAAGGAAAATAAAATTTAAGGAAGAGGTGTTTTAAAGAAGAAGTGAATAAGTTGGCAACTATCACTTAAGCAGTACCTCTATTGGAAAACCTATAACCAGCATCACCCCCATATGGGAATTCTGAGATTCTCTTTAGCTGCATCGTCCAATATGGTAGCCACTAGAGAGATAGCGCTACTGAACACTTGAAATGTGGCTAGTCCAGAATGAAATGCATTGTAACTGTAAAATACACACTAGATTTCAAAGACTTAGTATAAAAAAAGAATAAAGACTATATCAAATAATTAAAAAAGCTGTTGCTTATATATTGTGGTAAAATTTTGGCTATATTAGGTTAAATAAAATATGCTATAAAAGCAATTCCTCTGTTTCTTTTTATCTTTTTAAAATGTGGCTGCTGGAAAGTTCTAAATTCTATGTGTTTCATGATACATTTCTATTGTACAGTTTGGTTTTTTAAGGTCACAACAATCTGGCCAGGGAGGATATTAGCCAGGAAGAGAAGCCATGTTAGGTCACCAACTATCAAGCAACATAGCCATGTTATCCAGGTTTAAGAGAGAGATCATTCTGAGATAGTAAGAACACAATAGGCAGTGCCAAAGACTTCAGAAGGTGCCTAGTAACAAAATTTTCATCTGAGATAGTTTATTCAGTAAATGGGATTTATCACTTAGTCATCTGTTTAAGATAAAGAAAAGATAGATACTTGCCTTACATCATGCACAAAAGAAATGCCATACTGATTAAAGTTGTAAACATGAAAGTTAATTTATTAAAATATTGAAAGATGTTACAAACTTCAGGATTTTTAAGCCAGCTAGTTTGAAACTAGTCATGCTAAGAATATTTATACCATGGAAACTGGTAAATAGACTCTCTATCATCAGCTGAGGTTATTAAAGAATTAACAGCAGACCATTGTCCATGTCCCTCTTGTTATTGAGAATAAGTATTTTTTTTGAAAGTTTTACAATATGGATGTATTATTTATGAGCCTGAAAAAGAAAACAAATCTATAGAAATATCAATGAGAGTTTACAATATTGCTTTATGTCCAGAAATCTTTAGAGCCTATATTAAATTGATATCTATGTTCCTTTGTACATGAGCCATTGTATTTAACTACACTCTCCTTCTGCAAGATACCTTTTCTTCAAGGTTATCTCAGTGACTACACTTCCAGGAAGAAAATTGTGAAGATAGTGATTAAGAGTCTAGGTTCCATACAGAGTATTATGCTAAGAGAAATAAGTTAATCAGAGAAAGGCAAATATCATATGATTTCACCCATATGTGGAATTTAAGAAACAAAACAGACCTCTGATATGCACCAATTTAGATCTTCTCACCACTGCAGTGGCCATTCTGCCTGGACTCCATCCACCTTCTTGTAGATGTAACCTGAGAATGCCTTGCCTCATACACCTGCTGTTTGCCTTTCACCTCCAGCCAGGGTGTTTCCTGTTGAACCTGAGATGCTGGACCATCTCGCATGTCCATGTATGTTTACCTGGAATTGCAGCAGAGTTAGTGCCCCCTGGAGTGAAAAATCTAAATTAGGTTTGATTATACTCCACAGATATACTTATTCAATGTGTAGGTTATATCGGTTTTCTTATAATTCTCATGACTAGTTAGGGCCAAATCCTGGACATAACTACTTGAAAAGAAATTGTTGTCCTTAGAAAAATGAGCTTTCTAAAGATGAAAATTGCTGTGGTGATAGGCCGTGGAGTTTGTGTGGTGTGCTCCTTCTATTTCTGGTAGTGTCTAAAGGTCTCAGGGCAAGAGATGACGTTCAGACTTCAGAAACCTCCTATCTGTTCTTCTAAAGAACTACTGAGCCTCCATTTCTTGCCACCATGTTTTGCAACTACTATAGAAACTCACGTGGTAGCTGTGGCCACGGCTGTGGCTATGGCTCTGGGTATGGCTGTGGCTATGACCCTGGCTGTGGCTTTGGATATGGCCCTGACTGTGGCTATGGATATAGCTGTGGATACAAGTCTGGCTCTGGCTCTGCCTGCTGTGGATGCAGGCCATTTTCCTACAGAAGATGTTATTCATCTTGCTGCTAGAACACAACTGAAATGCATCTTTTCTTCTAAGATGATTATTCCAAGGCTGTTTTTGTGTCAGTGTCCCACAATCACAACAGATGCAACTGGAGAGTAATCAGTCTGCAGAAAACTGATTGTCTTCTTGAAAGTCTTCTTTGTAATTGAGGACTCCTGAGTTACTCTATGATGTTTCTGGAAGGAAGAAAACCTCATTTTGGCCATAGTCCAGGGTTAAACCCATTACCTTCTAATTCTCTGTTTTTATATGTGACAATTTCCAAATAAACATGTTTTACTGCTCCTCACAAGTTTGTGTATCTTTTGTGCTATTAACTTATTTTTTACTTCATATTTTTGTCTATTATTTTTAACTTATATATTTGTCTGTTATTTCCGTGACCTCTTCAGAGATTGACAGGGCTCAGGCTCAACGGTTCATTCCAATTGTGTATGTCTGGCTTCCATTCTGATTGGTCAGTATTCATGACATACTGAATATTACACACCTTGAATTTCATCCCTGAAAAAATGGCTCCTTCTTGGCTGAATCTTGTGTTCTTAATTCATTTTATGAAAGTGTTTGTTCTTAATCATTTGTTTTTCATGATCCTGGGTTTATCCATTTCATTCTTTCCCTGTTAATCAGCACTCACATACTCATCGACACGCATACATGCATGCACATGCACACACACACGGCTCAAAAATCTGCTTTTTAATGGGAAAATGCTAATGGTGAAAAATGGGTTGGAAGGAGAAGGAAAGAAGGCTCAATAGTTAAGTATAGAAATGCCTGAGGACTGGTTGAATGAGCCTGGATTTGGTTGGTGGCATAGATAATGAAAGGGAGCAGATGAGCATCAGGGATTTTGTGAAGGTAAAACCTATAAGATCTTAGACGTCAGCAGTGAAGGAATTGAAAGAAAATTCTAGAGAAGGTGATATCTAAAAAGGTATATATTTCTTCTTAGCACTTAGAATTGCAGCAAATTCAGGGTGGTACATAAAGTTATATATCTGAAAGGTTGGCATTGCAAAATCAATAATACTGGTATTGCAGATGTGCTCTGTGTCTTTCTAGAGACACAAATCAGGGTGGGGTGAATGGATGACCATGACATAAAAATTTCTCAACGCAAGAGCTCTTTCTATGTGACACTGTCTGAAACAAGAGTGATTTGTAAATCAGGTGCTCTATCACTGGATGGATCTAAGCCCAGGCAGGATCATCTATTACTAGGGTTATTTTAGGGGAGAGGTGGAATTAACCAGTTTTACATATCCATTTCCTGTCCTAGGATGCTATAGAAGCCTATGCTTTGAAGCCTAATTGTGAAAATAGTGATGCTGATATCAGGAAAATATGGAACCAGAAACTTCTATGTTGCTATATCTAGAAGGAGAGACCAGGTATAATATTTTGGTTTGAGAAATCCTTTACTTCATTTGGGATGTAGAAAGACTGTCAGAACTGGAGTCAAGATTCAACCACCTATGGTTAAATAAATGCAATGTTCCTAGTATCCCTTGAATCTTGAAAGAAATTTCAGGCTTCGGAAGAGGAAGGACACAAGAGGGTGAATGGATAGATTATTCTCCTTGAAGATATAGAACCATTTCTTAGGAATTAGAGGAATAAGTGGGCTCAATCATCAAACATTTGTTGAGCTTCTAATAAGGGACATTTCATTATGTGCTATGACCAGAGAACTAAAATATTTATCACTGCTTTCTAAAAGTATGGTAAAGACACACACACACACACACAAATCCACAATTGTAAAGATCAGAATATTACAATAATATAATTATAACAAGGGTGTTTGGGAAATACAGAGGAAAGAAGCAAGAGAGGCCAAGATTAAGAATAAACAAAGAAGGGTCAGGCATATTTCTGAAAGAGTGACAAACTTCCAGCTGAAATATGAAAGATGGATGGAAGTTGGTTCATTATAAGGGGAAATAGATTCTGGACAGGGAAAAAAGCTATAATACATTTCAGAAAGTGTCTAGATCCTGGAACCTTATTGCAACAGATATCATCAAGCCTGGAGGAAGCACAATCACTATTTGGGCTAAAGGAATAAACCCACAGGCGTGCGTAGGCTGAATTCTAAGGTGACCTCTGATGTCATGCACTCTTGTACTCCCCCCACCTTCAGTGTGAGCAGGACTGGTAACTTGCCTCTTACCTTGGCAAAGATGCTGGGATATCGTTCCTGTGGTTATGTTATGTTTGGGGTTGGCAGATAAAACTCAAGATAGATATATTTGAATTTTAGATGAAAACCAGGATAACTTTTTAGTATAAATATGTTTCATACAACATTTGGGGCATACCTGCTAAATCTGGCAACTCAAGTAATACAGAAAAAGATTTATCCAATGTCCTGGCTGATATCAGCCATATCATGAGGTCCTGAACAGAGATTAGACTCCTGACCCACTCAGACTGGAAACAATAAATGGGTGTTTTTCTAAGATGCTATTTTTTTGTGATAATTTTCACAAGCTTCCTCTACTGTTCTCTAATGATCTGGTAAGAGGTATGGTTGACTTGGGTGACCTATCATTTCTGCATATCAATAGAGATTAGGAGGCAGCCATACCAATGGGTATCAAGCATAGACCCCTCTGGAAAGAAAGTGAATGAAAGGGTGAGAGCAGTAGCAGACGTACTTGATGAGACTGGCTTGTGAACACAACACAAATTTTATCTAGGACCCAAAGTACACTGGAAATAATGAGAGACTCTGAAGCATGTGGGGATTGTATAATAGAGTAATTTCACAATGAAAAGGGTCACCATAAGAAACAGTAAGCTCCTTGTTTGTTACAGCAAATGTTCAAGACTCCAATGATCAGAAAGGGAGAGCTTACGTAGTGGAACAAAGAGGAACAAATGCTTGATCTTCATAATGTATTAGCTATGGGACTTTTAGTTAGTTCCCTAACTTCTTTGTATTCCAATTTCCATATTACAAGTTATCTACCTCTTTCACATTTTTATTGGGATAAAATAGATTAAAATGTGTGAAGGAAATTTGAGATTTGCAAAAGTTTCAACAGCCTTATCAGAAAGGGTATCTGTGTGTATGTGTGCCCTGGTTTGAACCAAATGAACACCTAGAGTTGATAAAAATTTATAGAGTAATAGCTCTGAGGTAAAAATATATTATCAGAATGTCATATTCGTGGGTATTTAGATTCATAGGAACTCTATACATAAAATGTTTCTGTATAGGGCGGCATTGTGTTTCATTGAATTCCCTTATGAAGTAATTAGTAAGCTAGCCAAGGTAATTATTCAAGCTCATTTTAATAGTCATATTTCCAAACATAAACTTTACTACCCTCCACAGAGCCTTGTTACATAAAATATATCTTTGGAATCATGTGCTCAGATGATTGGGTGGTTGATGGAAACTTTCTTTACAGACTTGTAATTGGCTCAAGACCATGCCTGGGTGACAAAAAACAAACATGGTTTCCCAATAAAACTGGAGACTATAATAATTGGTTCACTTAAAACACCTGTGTTTACTTCAAAGAACCTGTTTTTGAAGAATTATGAATGTTTCCATTATGTTACCTGAAGACAGAAGATTTGATTTGGTTATGTTTAATATGCAAATTCTTGGTTATCTTATTCCATGGTTTTGTATTGTTCATGAGTATAAAAACTTCATAGATGGAGGATATTATACTTTTTCAATGAACATGTTTCATGTGTTCCTGCAAGTTATTGTGTCTTTTGGGCCAGATTCATCATGAATGTTAGTATTTGTGGCCTCTGTGGAAGGTTGGGAAAGCACTATGTTAGCTGAGCCTTCTGCTTGATTTTGCTGTGAACATAAAACTGCTCTAAATTGTAGAGTCCAAGGGTGCCTGGCTGACTCAGTTGATAAAACATGTGACTCTCAACCTTGGGGTCCTGAGTTCAAGCTCCACATTGGGCATGGAGCCTACTTAAAAAAAATAGAATACAATGTAAAGTCCAATTTAAAAAATCATATGGTGCTGTTTCAGGTAAGAAGATCAGGTTAAATGTCTTAAAGAAGTGACGACTAAACTGGTATTTGGCAAATGGGTAGATGTCAGAACAGGGGGAAGAAAGTTGGAGGAAGATGGGAGAACAGCAGATAGGAGTTTAGCGTGTCTAAGGACTGTAAGGTGGTCTGGTGACAGGAGAGCTGAAAGAATCTAAGTTGGAGAGGTAAGTAGGGCCAGATCACACAAAGCCTTATAATATAAGGTGTTAAGATTTGTTTGGATTTTATTTGAAGATACTTATTGGTTTATCCAGCCATTTGTTCTTGGGTTTGCAACTTCTTCATTACTTTTCTACTTCTTTATCATCTCTCATAGCAGTGCCTAACCACAAATTCACCCTGTTTCTCTGTGTGTGGATTGGGCTATGGAAGAAAGGAAGAAAGGTGTCTTGTTTGGAGGATTTGGAATAGTTGAGGGGGGCATGTTCTCTGGTCTGGACTTTGAAACTTGTAAGTGCAGCCCAGAGACTTGGGGGAAGGGAAGAAGAGGCTTGAGAGGGAGTACTCACAAGGGTGTCCCTCATACTACTTTGTGTTGAGAGCACTATTTTCCCTCATATTTAAAAATATGTGTTACATGGAAGATAGATTAACATTGGTTCCCTAGTTCTGGGAACCAGAATTAGATGAACATGTGTGGAATTACAAGGAGGCTAACTTCTCAATATGTAGCAGTTTTCTAAACACAATAGGCAAAAATGGATTTTGGTGCCAGAGAGGTTATTCAGCTCTGAGGGTGTCTAGTATGGGCTATATTGCTACTTATCCTCGGTGCTACAGGGAAATTAAAACACATAGGAGCCAGTTAGATCTGTCTGACTCTTACTACCTCTTCCTATTCTGATTTTTAAAAAGTATTGATCCTATAATTTATTTATTTATTTATTTTCTGAAGATTTTTTTTTTTTTTTAATTTGACAGAGAGAGACACAGTGAGAGAGGGAACACAAGCAGGGGGAGTGGGAGAGGGAGAAGCAGGCTTCCCGCTGAGCAGGGAGCCTGATGTGGGGCTCGATCTCAGGACCACGGGATCATGACCTGAGCCAAAGGCAGACGCTTAACTACTGAGCCACCCAGGCACCCCATGATCCTATAATTTAAACAAGGCCTGCAAGGCATAGAGTCAGAGTCACTGAAAAAAAGTGGTAATGATCTTAATGATAGGAAATGAGTGAAAGAAACAACTTTTACAGGTTTGGAAGATAGCCAGAGATGATGAACATATTTTAATAATTTATCCTATAGGAGAGGCACAAGGTGGAGATATGGTAATAGTAACCATATTAGCAAAGTAAGACTCTAGTAACCTTCAGCAGAAGCCTAAACCTAGATAAGGTTGCATCAGTTTGCATTCCCACCAACAGTGCAGAAGGGTCTTTTTTCTTCGCGTCCGCACCAAGACTTGTTGTTTCTTGTGTTGTTGATTTTAGCCATTTTGACACACGTGAGGAGATAGCTCATTGTAATTTTGATTTTCATTTCCCTGATGATGAGAAATGTTGAGCATCTTTCATGTGTCTGTTGTCCATCTGTATGTCTTCTTTAAAGCAATGTCTGTTCATTTTTTTGCCCATTTTCAACTGGATTATTTGTTTTTTGGGTGTTGAGTTGTATAAGTTCTTCATATATTTTGTATACTAACCCTTTACTGGATACGTCATTTACAAATATCTTCTCCCGTTCAGTAGGTTATCTTTTAGTTTTGTTGATTGTTTCCTTCACTATGCAGAAACAAAACAAATAAGCAAAGGGAAAAAAAGAGAGAGAGAGAGAGAGAGAAACCAAGAAACAGATTCTTAACTACAGAGAGCAAAGTGATGGCTATCAGAGGGGCATGCGTGGGGGATGGGTGAAATAGGTGATGAGGATTAAGGAGTGCCCTTGTGATGAGCACTGGGTGATATGTGGAAGTACTGAATCATTATATTGTACACTCGAAACTAATATAACACTCTATATTAACTATATTGGAATTTAAAATAAAATAAAATAAGTAAAAGAAAATAAAAGAAAAAATAAAACAAACATGAAAACAAACAAACAAAACCCTAGACAAGACAAGATAGAAATATTTCATATTAACCAAAATCTGCATTAGCAACTTCATGTGGGAAATACTAGGGAGGAATCAGGAAAAGAAATATTGTGTACGCAAGTTATACTAGGAACTTTTCATGGAGGATTCTGAGAGATCTGAATTGAATAGAATGTACTAACAGAATGATTTCATAATAAAATGAGATCATTTAAAACAAGATGTTGAGGGTTCCCTAACACTGAAAATATTCGAGGAGAGGTTACTTGCATATCTCTACTATATTATTTAACAGTACAATATCACAGATTATACGTCAGATCAAGAAAACTTGGAAATGTGATTTTGATTTGGAACTGAATGCTTCCGAGTCTCAGCCTTTGTGAAATGACATTTGTAATTCTTAATTTGCTAGTTTCACAGCTCACACACAGACACCTGAAAAGAGAATATTTTCAACCAATGAAGCACTTTACAGGTAGAGAAAACTGCCTAGCTGTGTAGGAGTTAAACCAAATCACATTGTGACTCAGATTAAATTGACATCTAAGTGGAAAGAGGGTAAGGACGGGTAAAGTGTCTTGGCTGTCAGTGTGATTCTCGTAGAACTTTTAGAGTATGATCTCGTGACTCAGGAGGGGCTGGTGTACAATGACACATTACTCACCAATCTTGAAACTTTCAACTGTAATGTGGTCACACTTCTAAGCAGTGACTGACTTTACTTTTACCTAGCAATCTGTGAAAATCTTGGAAAGCAGAAAATTACTTTCTTCCTATTAAATACATAGGCCTATTCCCAAGGTGGGTGATTGTAACCTCAATAGATCTTCATGACCACTGATCTTCAAAATATGCTATGAATGCAAGCCCTGTGATTCTTGATACCACATTTTTTTTTAAAAGATTTTATTTATTTATTCGACAGAGAGATAGAGACAGCCAGCGAGAGAGGTAACACAAGCAGGGGGAGTGGGAGAGGAAGAAGCAGGCTCATAGTGGAAGAGCCTGTTGTGGGGCTCGATCCCATAATGCTGGGATCACGCCCTGAGCCGAAGGCAGACGCTTAACCGCTGTGCCACCCAGGCGCCCCCACATTTTTTTTTTTTAAATAAGCTTCATCCCCAGCATGGAGCCCAACATGGGATTTGAACTCCCGACACTGAGACCAAGACCTGAGCTGAGATCAAAAGTTGGTCACCAACCAACTGAACCACCCAGGTGCCCTTTGATACTGCATTTTTACAAAACTATTATTTAAAATGTGCCTGGCAAGGTGCACTGAGACCAATCACATGGTACTTTGTTCTCTGAGGGAGTTGGGTCACTTTCAAAGAGTCATTATGAAAAACATTAATTAACATACACACACTTGAAACCAGAGCAATATTAAAGTAAATCTTCAGATTTTAGTAAAATAAATATATCTATACAAGTAAATATAGATATTCAGAAAGCTGCTGTTACTTGGGAATCCTTGTATTTGGATAAAGAAAAGGGGGAAAAGAAATGGAATGGATTGAGTCTCCAGTATACATCAGGATCTGTGCTACACTCTGTACTTCCTACACATTCTCTATAGACCTTTGGCAAAATTTTAAGTATTCGTATTCTTGGTTCCATTTAGCAGTTGTAGAAACTGAGGTTTACAAATCTGAGAACATTTTCCATGGTCAAATTGTTAGTAAATGGCTCAGGCAGGAAATGAATCAGTTTGCCATGGAAAGCTTTTCTATTACAGAGCCTCTGAAACTTGGAGGATTCATGTGCCATTTATCAACTTACTGCCTCTCAGCTTCAAATTCACCCTTTAGTCGATGCTCTGTGGTAACACATGGGATTCCTTTAGGCGTTTCTTCTTTGCTGTGAGCATGGCAGTAAGCTTTCTCAGTGGTGCGTGGTATCAGGACATTGCAAAGGAAGCAGTTGTGCATTTTTTTGCTTCAGCACTGGAGGGAAGGAGAGGGTATTCAGCACTGTGGATGTGAAGACATCTGGTGAAGCTCTACTCAGTCATGGGTCCAGAATGTGCTGGATTGTCAGTGATGCTGGAACTTCAGACTGACAATCACCTTTATTTGACTCCCTCTCCACTGAAACCTGTACTGTGAAGACTTCTCATCCACGAATCCCTGTTGGCCTCCTGTTCTCACAGACACCCAGATTCCATCTACAGGTTCCCCTTGCCCCCAGTGTGCCAGGTCCCAGAGCTTCCCAGACCCTTTACACACCCAGACCATTGGTTGCTTCTTCTTTATCTGCACTCTAGAAAGTGCTGTCCTCCACAGAACAAACCTGGTCTGGCCAAACCAGTGAACTTCTCTGCTTTCCAGTGGGCTGAACTACTCTTTTCAAGTTCTATTCTTTTTTGAGTAGTCTCCCACATTCTTAGGGTACCATATAGAGTTTCCTCATATCTTATAGTTACTCTCAACATGGTTTAATAATTTCGTTTTACAGGAACATTTCTCTGTTTAACCTACTGCTTGGTTTCCGGCTCCAGATTGGAATCAGACTGATACAGGGATCTTTAGTTTTAGGAGTCATCTGTGCATAGATGGTGGTTGGTTGAATCAGTGGCAGCAGGTAGGAGTTAATAGCGTATAAAGTGAAAAGCAAAGATGCAGGATAAAGTAACCACAAGAAGCTCAAACTTAGGGAAAAATAAAGAAAGATTATCAGTGAAAGAGATATCATGAACCAGAAGCCCGTTCATCAGGGAAATGATAGAAAGCATGATATCAAGTGAAAAGTAAGGATGAATAATAAATAGCATGGAAAGGCCAACTATTATTAATGTCACGATGCAAGGCATCCAACAAAAGTAGTACAGGTAAATCTCATTATTAAAATATTGTTTATGGGAGAAAGGTGAGAATAAAATCAAGTGCATATTGTAGAGTCTGGAAGAATTAATTATTGAGTGGCTACATTTTAGTGGGAAGTATGGATATATTGTGCAAACATAGGAGCCGTCCGAGAAACCTCATAAACAGACTAACATTTAAGATCTGGACTTTAACTAAGAAGTTGTTGAACTAAGGCATTTTCCTTGCTCTAAATTGGAACTCTTGGAAAAGTTTGCCCTTTTTGTTTAAATAATAGATGTTAAATACTGTATCTACCTGGAGTTCAACAACAACAAAAAAGGAAGAGAATGTCATCACCTGGCTGGAAAAAGAAGGGATAGAAAAACTGTCCTCCAGAGAGAAGGAGAATGTTCCTGGGAGGGGATAAAACTTGTTGAAATAATCAATCCTTGTCCAAAATCCATGAAAATTGTTTCAGAGTGATTATGACAGAGAAAAAAAAATACTAGGAAAGGACAAAAAAGACACCAAGTTGCTATGATGTGATTATGGTCATGAGGGTGATGATGATGAAGAGGATAATAACAGCAGTGAGTAGAAGTTCGTGTTTAGTGGATGATTTCCAAGACGTTGAAAGAACAAAACAGCAAACATATATTTATAGGTCAAACATATTTTGGTGATGTGATATGTCATGGTCATGAAACACAATTATGGAAGCTAAAATTATGGTCCTACACGCTTGGGTGCTTAGAAAATGTATCTTCATTTAGCTTTAAGGCCTTAGATAATTCCTAGATTAGCGAGTAAATTGGAACATCCCAATAAAATTGTTGTACACAGAATGAGCTAATTTTAGGCAAATAGCTGTAAAATGAGAGAACAGAGCCCATGTGAGGTATGATCCATCCAGCTCTGGAAGTATATAAAGGTCCTGGCAGAGGGGAGGGTATCCAGACTTCAGAAATACCCTCCTACACTTCAACTGAAACCTCACCTCCCAGCACCATGTGTTGTAACTACTACGGAAACTCCTGTGGGGGCTGTGGCTCTGGCTGTGGCTCTGGCTGTGGCTCTGGCTGTGGATATGGCTGTGGCTCCCGCTATGGCTGCGGATATGGCTCCGGCTGTGGATATGGCTCCGGCTGTAGATATGGCTCTGGCTGTGGCTACGGCTCNCTCTGGCTGTGGCTCTGGCTGTGGCTCTGGCTGTGGCTCTCTGTGGCTCTGGCTGTGGCTCTGGCTGTGGCTCTGGCTGTGGCTCTGGCTGTGGCTCTGGCTGTGGCTCTGGCTGTGGATATGGCTGTGGCTCTCGCTATGGCTGCGGATATGGCTCCGGCTGTGGATATGGCTCCCGCTGTAGATATGGCTCCGGCTGTGGATATGGCTCCGGCTGTGGATATGGCTCTGGCTGTGGATATGGCTCTGGCTGTGGCTACGGCTCTGGCTGTGGATATGGCTGTGGCTGTGGATATGGCTGTGGCTATGGCTCCCGCTATGGCTGTGGCTACGGATCTAAATGTGGATACGGCTGTGGCTATGGCTCTGGATCCTGTGGTTACTAACCATTTTGGTACAGAAGGTGATATTCCTCTTGCCGCTAATCATTGCTACAGTTCGTACTGTGCCTTTCAAACGATCACTGCAAGTACAAGTCCAGTTGAAATCTCCCCATCCATGAACTTCACAGCAAAGTAAAGAATTATTATTGGCTGTCAGGAAACTACCTTAACTTCAAAGAAGCTCTTTGCAGTTGATGGAGACTGAGTGGTTGCATCACATCACTGAAGACAGAAGATCTTATTCTGATCATTTTTCAAACATGAATTCTTCTATCTTTTTCTCTGTCTCTGTACTGTGGCTCTTTGAGCAAGCACAGGCGGACTCTCCAATTGGAGTATACTAAAATGGAGCAAAAATAATAAAAGATTCTATTTACTAAGAAGTCTTGTTTTCTTTATATTGGAGTCATCATTGATTTCAGGGTTTGTGGCCTCCTGGAAAAATGGGTGACCACAGCTTTGGATAAGTGTTTATTGATTGACTGAATCCAAGTATTGGTTCTTTTACACATTTCTTAATCCATTGTATGTTCATTCATTACATTATATCTAAACACAAACAAAATATCAAACCCCAAATTTCATATCTTGGGTGGATAAAAAATTAGAACAGGGAGGTCAATGAGAAGTGGAACCTTCATGAGGCTAGTGTTACTAGTCCAAGACAGAAGTGACTGGTTTGATCCTGGGTTTGCGTCTGGGTAATGAAGGGTATTATCTAACCTTCTAATGTTTGCTTGTTTGATAAGTGAAAGTGATATCATATTGTTGTTTTAATTTATATTTCTCTGATTACCAAAATTTTGAATATTTATATTTTTTCAAATACATGTTAAACTTTGTTTCTTTCTTCCATATCCTTTGACTATTTTTTCATTGGGGTTTCTGTCTTTTCTTACTGATTTGTAGGAGTTCATTGTATATTCTTCATATTATTCCCTTGTCATTTTTTACACATTGCAAATATCATCTAAACTGTCATTTGTCTTTGTCCATGGTGTGCATAATGGAAGATTTTTAATCCTATGATTTGTATTTTTGAAGTTTTATTTTAGGAAAACTATCTTACCTTTATGTCAGAGATGTCCACACTACTTTTAAAGTTTTGCATTTTCCTTTTAGTTAATTAGCTCACATGGAGTCAATCTTTATATGTTTTGCATCAGCTTTATTTTTCATTGTATTGAGCCAGTTTCTCCAATACCACCTGTTAAACAGCCCATCTTTTGTTAGTAATCGGTGGTACACTTTTACTATATATTATTTTTATGCATATGAGTCTATGAACTCTCTATCATGGTCTCTCTACACTTATGTCTCTTCACATATTTCAAAAGCTTTTTTTAATGGCAGAAAATTAGGTTTATTCTGCATGTTTCTACTGAAGAGAACTAATCCAATGGGTAGAATGTAAAGACAAATAGACTTCACAAGAAATTTTTCTAATGGTGAGAGGAATGTGAAAATGCAATAATCAGTCTTATAGGTATTCCCATCCAGAAGTTGTTCAAGAGTTTGGATCTTTTCTTATTGGAGAAACAAGTAAAGCTGTGTATTTAGAACACGAGCTTAATTAATTGATTCATATCATTCACTTCTACTTTGAAATTTAGAGATTCTGTAAGCAAAGAATAATTTAAGGTGAGTTTCAGGCAACTTGGATAAAGAGAATATGGCCAGGAAAGCCAGAAAAATAATGCAAGGTGAGTTTCAGGCAACCTGGATAAAGAGAATATGACCAGGAAAGCCAGAAAAATAATGCCCCATTATGTAGCAGAAATAGGAAGAAGAGTATTGGTTTGAGGTGCACTTTGAAACCTTCACTTTGAGTCAGTATTTCTGGATTTCTATGACTTTGTGCAGATGATCCCCAGAGCAGGGAAAAGAGAGAGACCAGATTCAGTAAGGCCTTTTCAGAAGAACTCATGACTGTGGTCAGGGATTATGTGATGATGTATAATCTAGTTTAGTTCTTGAAGGGGCACTGAGATCTACTCATATTGAATCACTGAGAGATTTTGAGATATGGTGTGGGTGATAATAGTTCAGTTGCCTTGAGAAACAGACATCATTACTGTAACCATTCAAAGACAGATGAACTAATCATCCACCAGCAGTACATATGCAGAATGGCAAAGCACTTGGCTTTTTAGCTCTGTTACTTTGGTCTAGAAACTTAACCCCTCTTTAAAAATCAATTTCTTTACATGGAACTCTGGATAAAATATCTTCCCAATATTGAGGGTGGTTTAGACATAATATTTTCAAAGGCAATTTACACAACATAAACCATTATAAAAAACTGTAGAATGAATTTCTTTGCTCTATGGGAGGTTGCAAAGGGACAGCAGTAATCAGAGCTTTAAAAGATTAATTGATGTATTTATTCACACAACTCTCTGAGACATATTCCCTGTAATTAGTGATAGATATTTATGATCAACATTTTTATTCACTTAACTTTCCAGTCGCAAGATTTAAAATTCTGCATATATTGAAAAATAGTCACTCTCAGATATAATCTGTTTTCCTATGATGCTAATCTTTTTGGTGATACCAAAGTTTGAAATAAGGAACTCAATTATTTTCCATATTGAAACCATAGAATTTTTTCAAGCCAAAAGTTTTATAGGCACAAGTGCATGCTTTCCATAATTACTGAATTGAATATACGTTATGATGCCAAGTCCAATGAATTGCTGTAGTATTCTGAGTAACAATTTGTTATACAAATGCTTCAATCACTTTATAGTTGGCTTAACATTAGGATAATTAATTTTCTCATGATTTGGTTCTATTTGCTTTCTTCATTAATGTTCAATTAATCGAGGGGCACCTGGGGGGGGCACGTTCAATTAAGCATCCGACTTTTGGCTTCAGTTCAGATGGTGATCTCAGGGTTGTGGGACTGAGCCCCGCCTTGGGCTCCATGCTCAGTGTAGAGTCTGCCTGAGATTCTTTCTTCCCCTCCTTCTGCCCCTCCTGCTTGTGCTCTCTCTCTCTCAAATAAATAATAAAATAAATCGTAAAGTTCAATGAATAGAGTTTGAACAACTACATGGCGTACGTATTATCACATGCATTTTCAGTTGATATTCAATTCCTTAAGAACATTGCTTAAGGTCGTAAATGGTGGAGCCAGGATTGTGATCTGGGTCTCCCTGATTTCAAGAGGTTATCCACGTTATATAGATTTGTGAATTAACCTGGGAATGAGTAATGTAATCCAGTTTTTAAAAGAAGCAAAGGCTGTTGGCCATCAATACTTGATTACAAGTCAGGTATAGACAGTAGCATGGGATCCATAATGAGAAGCTGGGATGGCACTTTAGTGACTATTTTTGTACGTGATGTGACATTACCCAAAGGGACTATAAAGAACCTGGAAAGATTTTAATTAACAAAAAATGTTATGAAACACTGGAATATATTTGGGTTTAACTTTGAATTAAAATTTTCTAGGAAGACAACAAATTCTGAAAATAGAACAACCAATTTTTGGAAAACAGTTTTTTTGCAATCTTGTAATGGGGGCAAGAGAAGTGATCATAAGTATAGAGATAAAAGGGCTCTAAAATAGAAAAAGACACATTCCTTAAATATTGGCAATTTTAAAATTGTGGCAAAGGCTGACAAATAAGGATTTGAAAATGTCAGAAAATTACCATTTGGGGTCTTTTGAAGACATGACAATGAGCACTAGCAATCAGAAAGTTAAGTTTATGAGACTTGAAATGCAACAAGAATTTAAATCAATATAACTAGACGTTAAAACACAATAAGGAGGGCATATATTGCATGGTGCACTGGGTGTTATACACAAGTAATGAATCATGGAACTTTACATCAAAAACTAGGGGTGTACTGTATGGCAACTAACATAATATAATAAAAAATATTATTAAAAAACACAATTGCATATTTTGTCACGAAAATTTGTGTTTGAGGACATATTTTGAGATGAGTAGATTTCTGCAGTGGAACTGCAAATTTTTTTTGGAAACACTATTATACAGCAAACAAAATGCAGATATCCTTGATCAAAGCACAGAGCTTTTGAAGAGCATTTGACTGTTTTCTGGAAATTTTCATATTTCACACTTGCTCAAGAGCCAAGTGTTTAAATGACATAGAATCTATTGATATTGGTGTTGATTGTATACATACATGAGAAAAAGTGTTTGAAATAATTAAATAATTCTTACCTAAAAATATTTGAAATAAAATGCAGAATAGGAAAGCCATTTAAATATACAACGCAGTGTAACAACAACAATAAAGCAAAGTATTTTATCTACAGCAGCCAAATAATAAAACAATTTCAGTTAAAATGAGGAAGTAGTTGGAGTTGGTAGCTTCATGACCATCACCAAGTATAGAGAGGGAAGAAAATAACAGGCAAAAACATTGGGGGGAAAAATGATCTTTTTGATGATTACATTCTTGTGTACAGAGAAAACTCAAGATACTAAAGTCAAAATAATACTAAAATTAATCAGGAAATCTGGAAGATATATGGACACCAAAAATATGCTAAAAAAGATATTCTAATTACCCAGATTTAGAAAATGGTAAGAATAATTCTTATAATGTGATATAACTCTAAAAGTCTCAGGAAAAAAATAACAAGAAAGACGCAAAGACCTATTTGAAGAACACTGTAATAGACTATCTAATTAAAGAAAAAAGTCTGAAGAAATCAAACGCAGATCTTATCTTCAATGGGAAGACTTATCATAAGATGTAAATCTTCCAAATTAATATGTAAGTTGAAATGTCTAGTGGATTCTTCATTGAATACAATTATTCTAAATGTATGTAACATACATTCCTAATACTAGCCAAGAAAAAGAAGAAAAAGAATGTTTTTGGTTTAAGAATAGAAAACAGAAGAATGGAATATAATAAAGAATTTAGAAATATTAAGTACATTTGGTTATGTAATATGTGATAAAATTTGTAGTACAATATGTGAAAAACTGATTTCACAAATAGAGCCAATAAAACAGGCTATCCACCTAAAAAACAATAAATGTTGACCTTCGATTATAATTACATTACCTAAAAAATATTCTGAAAGGATTAAAGATCAAACATAAAAAAATAATGAAACACAACAAAGCTCTGCAAAATAGGAAATCAAAGAGAACACGTATATAATCTAAAAAATGGATACCTTTACCAAGAGCAGACAGCTAGAAGCTATGAACAAAAAGAGAGATGAGCAAAACAGAAGACAACAGACAAATGTGAATGACTTCATATTACACAAAAAGCCTACAAACCAATAGCGTATTAGGCAGAAGAAATAAGTAGACATTCCATGTAAGAGAAATACAAATGTCGAAACATATTAACAAGTATTCCAATTATATCATAGCCAGAAGAATTAAAAATCAAAACCACCAAAATATTGTTTTTGTCAGGTGAATAATAGTGTTTTTTTTGTTTGTTTGTTTGTTTTAAGACTTTAGGGGCCCCTGGGTGGCTCAGATGGTTAAGTGTCTGCCTTTGGCTCAGGTCACGATCCCAGGGTCCTGAGATCAAGCCCTGTGTCCAGCTCCCTGCTCAGCAGGGAGCCTGCTTCTCCCTGTCCTTCTACTGGTCCCCTGCTATGATCTCTCGTTCTCTCTGTCAAATAAATAAATAAAATCTTTTAAAAAAAGACTTTATTTTTTAAAGAAAGTTGTAGATTCATAACAAAAATGATGGAAAGGGATAGATTTCTCATATGCCCACTGCCACCATGAATACAAATAAAGTTTTTACACCTGTTGCTGGCAGGGAGGTAGGGAAATGAGTGTACTCATGCAGTGTTCGTGGAAGTGGTTCCCTGGCTCCTGTTAAGACTGCAGGGAGGGAGCGTGCTCTTGCTGTGCCTATAGGTCTGGTTGCTATGACTACAGACCATCCAGTGATGGTGCCATCACTGGTGCCATTCCTCTTTCTCCCTAGGTTGTGACTTTCAACACACTCCATACATTTTGACATTATCTTCTAAGATATATTTCTCCATCTCTGGCCTTGTATTCAAATGCCCTTCCTCTCAATACAAGTTTGCAAGCCCCTTCTAAATATTTCGATGTTAAGTACTTGCTTATCAACAAACAGATTTCAGGTTTTAGAGTCCATATACTTTTAGAAGACTTAAAAATTAAAAAATTCATACATTCAGGAAAAAACCTCTTGTATTTGTTGATTCTGCTCTGTCATTGTGATGTCAAGGATATTCTAGGAACAGAAGCTTAGAAGGAGGTTCCTAATACAGTTTTCTTTGCCATAGGAAGTGTATTTTAAAATATGTAGCAGAACTAATTTATTGGCTATAATCCTTGGGTTATCTTCTGTAAACTGAGCAACTATAGAATTGCTTTTTTGGTTTAGGTCAAATTAAACATTCATTCTCAAACATTCCAAAACCAAGTTTTGTTTAATTCTTGACACTTAAAAATAAGCATGTATACACCTGTATCACAGTAGGTTTTGCATAGGGAGAAACAGTGGGTCTTTCCATTTGTTGTGCTTTGATTTTCATGTTGGCAGCTTTTGTGATAAGAGATAATAGCTCACAGACACATTTGGTATGGTGAGGGGAACGGGATTGTAGTGGCAATTCATTCGAATTGTTTGCCCTCAGAGGTCTAGCAAATCGCCTTAACCAGATATTTATAAATTTGTGGTTTCTCACAAGGTCCCTGCGCTTCTCCATTAATTTTCAAATTCAAGGTTTGTTTGTATATAATACAACTAGAGTTTTCCACAAATTTCTTTGGCATATTTGGAAATACTTCAAAGCACTGAAGGAAAGGTAAAGGAAAGTATTCAGTGCAAGATGGTGGTGGAATTGTAGGCTTCAAACCAAACATGAAAGTGAAGGCATTTGAACATTGCCAAGTAAACAAGAGGGACTTAACGAAAGAGAGCAGCCAGACATGGAAAAATACCCGTCCAATTAAATGTTATCCAGGAAATGATGCTTTCCAAGATCAACGTCAGTGGTATTTCTAAAGAAAACAATTCAAAATAAGAAAGGAAAGTATTCAAAGGCACAGTAAATGAAAGTTTCAGTAAGCTGAGGAAATCAAATCTGCTGATAACAAGGGCTGCAGGTGCCCACCAAGATGAAAGAAAAGTGGTAGCAACAAGGCATAACTAGGTGGAATTATTAAACTTTAAGTATAAACCTAGACTTCTACATGGGATGAGTGGAAGGAAGGTCACCTAAAGAAAACAAAAACAATTTCTGTTCTTCAATGTCTCTTCCACAACTGGGATATCAGAAGAAAGTAGAACACTGATTATAATACTTTGAGGGAAAAGTTGCCAAACCAAGAATTTAACCCCCGAACCCAGTACTGTCTCATGGATCGAGATAATGGGAAATGACTTTCGTGTATGCAGAGATTCAGAGAGGAGATCATTAATGTATCTTTGATGGAAGCAAAACAAAACCAAATAAAATTACTTGAAGATGTAAAACAGCCAACTCATGATTGAATAAAAAATAGTATATAAAGAGGGAAGTTTTTGTTCCAGGGAGTAATGGTAAACACTGAAAGCATTTAAACATATAATTTGGTATAAATAAAGTATGTCTAAAATTGAATAAAGATATTAAATACTAAGACTAAAAAAAATTTAGAAAACTAGGAAAATGTTAACTGATTAAAAAACTAAAAATAAGAGCCTTTTGAGGAGTTCGGAAGTAAAAGAAACCATGGGCTATAAAGTAAAATAAAGACAAAGGCAAAAGCAGAGCACAAATAAAAATACACCTTTTCCATGAGATACACAAGCAAAAATAAATCAGAAGTTCAAATTTCAAAGGAAGTGTAAAGATTTGTCATCAAATAGACACAAATACAAAAAATGTTTGCAAGACCAATACCAAACTTTAAGCAAAATTAATATGGAACACCTATAAAGGAGATGTACATTTTATGAATATGAATTTAAACAAGTGACAGTATTGAAACCTCTAGTCAAAACTAAAGAAAATATTGTATCTAGAAGTTGACAGGCCCTCAGTCCAAGCATGGAACTTATTTTCCCTTTTAGTCCTTGAAAGATCATGCTGATTACAGATAAATAAACGGAAGATGAAAAAAATTTCAAGAGATATATAGTAAACTCTATCCACTACAGATAATCATCTTTTTAAGTACCCATTAATGTTTTTAAGATTTTTTAAAAAAGATTTTATTTATTTATTTGACAGAGAGAGAGAGACAGCCAGTGAGAGAGGGAACACAAGCAGGGGGAGTGGGAGAGGAAGAAGCAGGCTCCCAGTGGCGCAGGGAGCCCTATGCGGGGCTTGATCCCAGGCCCTGAGCCAAAGGCAGACACTTAACAACTGAGGACTCAAGCAGTTTACCATCTATATTGATTAATTTTATGGGTCCATTTGGTTAGGCTATGGAACCCCGATGTTCAGTTAAACACCAGTCTAGATGTTTCTGTGACAGTATTTTTTAGATGAAATTAATATTTAAGTTAGTAAACTTTGAGTAAAGCAGGTTACCTTCCATAATGTGGGTGGGCCTCATCCAACCAGTTGAAGGCCACAAAAGACTGTGGTCTAGCAGAAGAAGAGAGAATTCTGTCTCTAGACTGCCTTTGGACTCAAGCTGCAACATCAGCTCTTCCCTATGTCTCCACTCTGCTTTGCAGATCTCTCTCTTGACAGCCCCTAAATCATGTGATCAATTCCTTAAAATGAAGCTCTCTCTCAGGCCTCCTACTATATTCTACATATATCATATATATTTCCCATTATATCTTATATGTATACCTTTGTATCTCTTCTATTATATTCTATATATCATATATACTTCCTATTGCAGCCTATATATATATCATCTTCCTAACTATCTACCTATTTGTCTACTTATCCATCTCTAGTTTGCTCTGTTTCTCTGAAGATCCCTAATACATGATCCAATTTGGCAGAAATGAAATTAAGTGCTAATCTCTGGGGTCCATGGCTTCCCTTTGTGCGAATTTGGCCCTCAATCAACACTGAGTTCTCTAAATTATCCTTAAAAGCTTCTGAGCATGTAATGGCCTCTCTAGGGTCCTTAGCTTCAGTGTTTGCAGTCTCTGTTCCAGATCTCACCCCTAATCAGAGCCCTGAAGATGAGGTTATCCATAAGGGGTGGTGGATGGGTAACTGAATCTAATGTTTAGGTCTTAAGACCTGTCCAAATATTCAGAAGTATGTGGCAGCAAGACTAAGTTTTCAACAATAACTTCCGTACTTAGATTCCAATTTGAGCTGCATGATAAGCCAGTTTTGCAGGAGAACAAGGCAAAAGTTGAAAGAAACATGGAATATTAACCTTCACTGCAAAACCTTTTAGATTTAGAAGAATGATTGCACTGCTTTCATTATTATCTAAAGCTTTGTGCATCACAAAAAGTACATTGCTAATCACCGTTTGCTTTGTTTTAAGCAGGTCAGAATGTTCTCAAAAATAAAAGCTTGGTAAATTAATCACTTGTGTCACCTAGTGCTATTTTATCCAGAAATGCTGCTCTGGCAGCTAGATGATTGATCCACAGCGGTTGTTCTCAAATGACAATCACTCAGAAGGCTTGAAAACACACAGATTTCTGGGCCTTGCCCATAGAGTTTCTGATTTAGTAGGTCCGGGGTAAAGTCTGGAAATTTTTGTTTTTGACAAATTCTCAGGTGATGTTGGTGCTGTGGGTCCAGGAACCACATTTTCAGAAACTCAGGCTCTCAAGCAAGTGCAATCAAACAAACGAATCAGTGGCAACACTGCTTCCACCTGCGGTCAGCACATGATCAACAGGGATTCATTGAGCACTTACTGTGTGCTTGATCACCGCTGTGATAGTTGCTGCCATGAAAGAACTAAGCACCTGTTTGGAGAATCAACACTAATACCTCCAGAACAACACTTGGTGTATAACAGCGACGTGACACAAACAAGATGGTAGGCGGGTGTTCAGAGACCTCTGGTAACCACAGAAATATTCTGTAGAGGAAACTTGAACTGGGCTTGAATAACTGGCCCAATAGATAAGAGAAGAAGGGAAAATGCAAGGTAGAGAAACTACATGGGGACTGAGGCAGAGATGCAAATGGGCATTAAATTAGTTGTCTAGGCTGGAAAAGGGTGTCTTCCACATGTATGAATTTGATAAATAATTTGGTGAGTACCATGACTTAAAGTGGTGAGTGGGTTTAGAATGATTGCTGAAGAGGTACATTGTAAAAGATCCATTGGGAATTAGCACCATATGAAATCCAGAACCTTAAGCAGAAGAAATCAGTGATGGGAAATACTAATTTAGTAACAATGTATAGAATAGAATAGAGTGCGGAAATGCAAGATGCCTTGAGTGCCTGGAGCCACAGGTCCACTGGGAGATCCAAGAATGAGGATATTGGGGCCAGAATCAGGCTTGTTGAGGTAAGAGAGTGACAAGCCCAACGGGAAAGGATTGGGTTTAGTGACACAAACGAGAAAAGGGGCACTTTAGATTGAACCTGGGTAATCATCGGGAGAGGCAGTGCTACTAATAGGCAGAAATATTTATAGAAGTCAGTTTTGCTAAAAAGAAGTTGGTTTTAGACACATAGATTTGAGGTCATGATAACATCCAAGAAGGGAATCTTCTAGCTGAGATTTGTAGATTCGAGGACAGAGTACATGACTTATCAATGTGGAAGTGACTAATGTGACTAATTTGTTATTTAAAGCTATGACTGGGGGAGAACACATTTAGTCATACCCATATTTATCCCTTAAGTTTTAATTGAGCACTTTCTGTAAGGCAGCCACTGTGTTAGGAGCACAAAGCAGAATTTAATGAGAGAAATCAGAGGAAAAGAATGAGGGAGTAAAGTCAAGGAATTGCATCTTGGAAGACTCGTGTGGTTGAGTTAGGATGAAGGCAGAGTTGTGAATGAAGAAAACCTGAGAGAGGGAAAGTAGCAGCAGGAGAATGAATATGGTATTGGGAAGGGTTTGAAAAAGAAGGTGATTAATTGTGGGGAATACAGCTGAGGCCGAGAAAAATAAAAATGGGGAAATTCGCGAGGCTTGGCAAAAAAACCAAACCAAGCCAAACCAAACCAAACCAGAGTCCCATAAACATTAAAAATCTCTTAGAGAGGAGGGGCACGGGGTGGCTCAGTCAATTGAGCATCCGACTCTTGGTCTCAGCTCAGTTCTTGATCTCAGAGTCATGCACTTTGGCCCCGAGTTGGGCTCCACCCTGGGCTTAGAGCCTACTTAAAAGAAAAAAAAAATATCTTTTAGAAAGGAGTAGTCAGGAGAAGAAGGTGGAGTTGAAACAGATGAAGAAAGAGCCAGAGAGAAGTAAAAGCCAGGACAAGGTAGGATGCCACACTGATGGATAGGCTAAGGATGATAGGGAAGAAATGGCAACGTCACCCTCTAAGATGGAAAGGTAGCACAAAGGAGATATGATTTATTTTCAATGCAATCATCCTCTTTCAAAATTAAATAGATTTATTTACATAAATCTATAATTATTAAATATTTCTTGCCCATGATGTAATCTACTATAATTGTATGTGCATTTTAAAGTACACATTTAATGAACACTGACTTTGAACTAAAGGAATTTCCATTAATAGTATGATAGTATTGGATTTTTATGTGGCTGTTCAATAGCACTGGTTACATTAAATCTAATAAATATAAATTACAAAGTATCTAGTGGGATCATAAATTGCTCATTTTCTATTTTCCATTTAATTTTTTTTGTTTTTGTTTTTGTGGGCAAATGAAAATTAATATTCACACTTTGTTTCCCCCAAGTTGGAGACATTTTCATGGGGAATGGAGAGTGTAGGAGTTAAGCAATTTTCAGGGAAACAAACAGAGATTTCCAGATTTGATGATGTTCCAGGTGTAGAGCAAAAGCATGGATTCAAGAAAGAAAAATTGGTTTAAAGAATCAATAGTATATTTGGTAAAAAGTAGAAAATAGGTGGAAGAAGACTATAAAACTTAGTTTCATCATCACATGTTTGGCAAATTTATTAGTGGTTTTATGGAGAAGGCTGTTGTGGTAAAAGAAACAAGTGTGTTTTACAAATGAAAGATGGGGGTTCAAAAGTTCTGAATTTTAGTTAAGAGTGGCACAAAATCATCATTTATAATTAACACAAGGGCACTGTACAAAAATGAAAAGGAGAATATGAGGAAGATGAACTACATTGTAGTAAATATTTCATTTTAGTGAACGTGATGAATTTTTACTAATAGAGTTGGGAGTACTGATGTACTAATATATTATCAATAATTGGGAAATTAAATAGAAATTTTCAGAGGACTAAATGAATGATAATATTGGAAGGAAATACTTTCCAGAACAACTGAGCATTTTGGGGGTGGGGAAAAATAGCAGCCACAATTCCTTATAGGTACAGGGAAGTCCAAAATCCGAAAAGGAAAAGATACCAAGTGAATAAAAATCCTAGAACAGAAGGATTCCATAAAACAAGCATTTGCTGCAGTCCCAGTATCCTTAAGGCATTGCGTGAGGCAAGATGGTTTCCAGAGTGTAAAATGCACAGAACAAAATCAAACTCAAACAAAACCTAGAAATGAGAGTAGGGTCCTTCTCTTTAAAAGCCTTACACATGTTGCAGTCAGCAACATAAGACACTTATCCAAACAAAGAAACAAACACACAATATGTCTTAATACAAATTATTTGCTGCAAAAGGTGGTTCAAATAAGGTACGCAATCTCAGTTTCAGACTGTCTACTGAAAACTCAGCCCTCACCCAGCATCTGAAACAAGGATTTTTCACTCTCATGATCAAATAAATACCATACTGAGGTTGAGTTGATCCTAATTTGGTAAAAGATTGATTTGGCCCAATCAAAAGTTTGTTTTGAAAATATTCAGTTTAATCCAGGAAAAAATGCCTCTCAAATGGTTATTTCTTTAAAAAGTAACCCATATGACTTACATGACCTGTTCCCCGGTGCTGTGTAACAATGCCAGGAGTTTCCTTTCAAAAAAGGCTTGTACACTCATAAGACTTTCATATTCTAACATCTCTAAAATAGCACCTTTCAAAAGAACTTAGAAAGTTATTTCTCCACTTGAAAGTTATTTTTACTGGACAGACATGTTAGTTTGTCGAACAACGTCAGGCTGGTTCTCTATTCAGTGGTTCTCCTGAGGACGTAAAAATGCTCCCAGTTGCATTTCAGTTGGTAATTCCTATTTATAGTCCTGGCAAGTAGGAGGTGCTCAAGTAAAATTTAAGGAATAAATGCAAATTGTGAGTATTGTAAAAGGGACTTTATGGTATAGCATTTGACAGCGCATTTTTCATCTCAGAAACTCCGGTTCTTGGAACACCTTTTAATACCTGCCAGACCCAGGGGTTCCTAGATATAGAGATGGAGGTCGCTGCTTACAAAGACTGCCACAAATCCAACACGATCAGGGCTAATACTCAAGGAAAGGTTTTTGCTCAAGAGTGATTTAACAAATAATGGTTTCAAAGAAACCATTAATAAGCAAACTTATTATGTCATTCATTTGCTCAGAATTTCTCTAGTTCTCCATTCCCTGTAGAATACATTTCATACCTCTTACCTTGATATTCAGATAGCTTTATTATTTAGCCCAGTATATCAGACTCTTTTTCTGTTCCCCCCCTCCCCTGCCAGGGAAGAACAGAGAAAAATAATCACTGCCCTTGCAGAGTCTGTGTTCTTGTGAGAAGAACAGACAATAAACAAAAGAAGTGAGTGCAATACGAGTGGTTATAGGGTGATAAAGGCTATGAAGAAATGTTACACGGAAAAAAAGATACATGGAAAATAGCAGTTATAAATAAGGATCTTCAGGGACGGCCTCTACTAGATGGTGACCTTGAACACCACCAGGAGGTGGTGAGGGACCCAGTTGCATAGATACACAAAGTAGAAGTTGCAGGCAGAATTACAGCAAGGATGAGAGCCCTGAGTGGACTGTGGTTGGAGTGTTTTGAGACCTATGTCATGTGATTTCTCTTTACTTTCTCTCTACTCCTGTGTCACTTTCTATTTCCAGTAACTCACCCAAATAGCTTGCAATTTGATTGTATATGTTCTTTTCAACCTCACTAAGTCGGAGGCTCATTGAAGGTCTGTTCTGGGTCTTATTCATCTTTTTCTTTTCAGTGTCTAGAGTCATGTTCTGTTTTTTTGTTTTTTGTTTTTTGAATCTCTCAATAAATATTAATTGAATTGAACGAGTATTTCTCAATTTACCTTTCCCCCACCCATCCCCTCCTGAGTACAGTTGTAGACTTTATGATAATATTGATGGCATCTGACAAGGTAGGGATTCTTGAAGCTCCGAGCTTTCTCTAGGAGCGTGAGATGGGACTTCTAAAGAGGATGGGAGATTCTCATTGTTTTGGTAAGAGTTGGGGGTTACTTTCCTACAACGGAGGGATTTTCTTTCTCATGTTCCTGTTAGGTTGGCAAGGGCTTTTACTGTTTGGAGACCATGAAGACCATGAGGTCCAACACATGGTTGCTATGGTCCTATTAATTCTCACACTAGGAGATGAACTTCACAAAATATTCGCTAAGGGCCATCCAGTCTCAGCATTAAAGATGAAGGAGTGGTTTTCACTTTTAATATCACAGGAGGCAGCCTGATCTTTCATACAGCCCAGGATGATCTTCAGAGGTCCCTCAATGCCTTCTTGAGGTATTTGGTAGCTCTACTGGGTTAAATAGTTCCCTCCTCCCCTGCCCCCACCAATTCATGTTCACCCAGAACCTCAGAATGTGACCGTATTTGGAAATGGTGTTTGCAGATATAATCAAGTTGAGGTAATAATAGATTAGGGTGGGTCCTAATCCAATGACTGGTGTCCTTCTATAAAAGAAGAGGGAAATCTGGACAGAGACATGCACATAGGGAAGGTGATGAGTAGATACACAGGAAGAACACCATGTGAAGATAGAGGAAGAGATTGAAAGATGTGTCTACAAGCCAAGGAATACAGTGGATTGCCAGGAATCGCCAGAAGCTAGGAGAGAGGCATGGAGCAGATTCTCTTTTTGCTCCCCCCCGCCAAGCAACTAACTCTGCTGACACCTCGATTTTGGACTTCTGGTCACTTGAACTGTAAGAGAATACATTTCTGTTGTATTTAGTCAGTTTGTGATAACTTGTTAAGAAATTCTAAAAAAATAATACAGTAATTTTCTTTAGGCAGTAGGTCAAATTCAATATGGATATGTTGAGTGGAGGGACATGGAAGACCATACCAGCCAGCCTCCCAGTTGACTCTGGGATGACCCTGCCTGTAACGTAGGCTGAGCTAGTAGATGCAGGGACAATGCTCCAGGCAGCATCACGGCCACCGTACTATTTCCAGAAGACTATCTTTGGTCTTCTGGGTAGCAGTGATGTCATGGACAGTGATCATTAGACTTCTGTTAGTTTCTTCACAATGCCAAAAATGTCAGGGATGACCTCAGTTAGCGGAGTCAAGCACTTGGTGCAATACAAGGCTTTGGGACTTGTCACTTCTTGTCACACGGTCTTGAGGGAATTGTCACTTCTTCGTGATTTAGTCTTATCTTAGAAACAGGCATTAGCAGAAGGAGAAGAGTGGCCTTTTGCCTTCATTCTTAAAGTGAGGTCCAACATGTTTTTTTAAAGATTATATTTATTGATTTGAGAGAGAGAGAGAGAGAGAAGAGAGCACAAGTAGGGGGAAGGGGCAGAAGGAGAGGGAGAAGCAGACTCCCCACTGAGCAGGGAGCCTGACATGGGGCTTGACCGCAGGACCCCAGGACCATGATCGGAGTGGAAAGCAGATGTCTAACCGAATGAGCCACCCAGATCCCCAGGTCCAACATTTTTTAAGGTGGTTCAAATGAGAAAATTTTGTGGAGTGTTGGATATGTTTATTACCTTAATTGTGGTGATGGTACCATGGGTGTTTGTTTATGGCCAAACTCATCAAATTATGCACATTAAATATATGCAGTTCTTCCTATATCAATTCTACTTCAATAAAACTGTCAAAAAGAAAGATACAGTGGTGGGGCACCTGGGTGGCATAGCAGTTAAGCGTCTGCCTTCCGCTCAGGGCATGATCCTGGCATTATGGGATCGAGCCCCACATCAGGCTCCTCTGCTATGAGCCTGTTTCTTCCTCTCCCACTCCCCCTGCTTGTGTTCCCTCTCTCACTGGCTGTCTCTATCTCTGTCGAATAAATAAATAAAATCTTTAAAAAAAAAAAAAGAAAGATACAGTGGACTCCACAACATATTCAGTACTGGCATCACCCTGTTTGATATTGTCAGTGTCTCCCTCCTAGAAGATGGAGTTAGGCTTCCTATTCACTATGAGTTTTGTGTTCTCAGCCTTGATAGTACCATTGAACTTGCATTGGTTGAATCATTACTGTTGGGGTCAATGAAAGGATTATTTATGGCTACAACAGTCACATTGCCAGAGTTGAATACGCCCCTGTTCTCAAGGTACCCAGTACAATCCAATCTGTTTACTCTAATCTTCACCATAATGTCTCAAGAATGTAGTTGGCATTGGACCCAAAGGTGGTTTTTGGCTGAAGGAAGAACAATTTAGCTTTCATTGGTTTGTTTCTATAAGCTGTTGTAAAATGGAAAGGTAAGAGTTTAAAGCTTTTTTTTTCTTCAAATAATATGTACAAAGCAAGAAAATGTCCAGATATCATATATATATATATATATATATATATATATATTTTCCCACTCAGTAAAGCAATCAATAAAAGTAGTTTTTGCCAGAGTTACTTGTTTTTGAAAAATCTCGTATTGCCAAATCAGCTTTTCTGTGAGTATCAGAAACAGACAAAAACAGTAAGATAGCTTTTAGACCATTGTCACAGGCTTCTGTTGAGCGATGCATAGCTTAGCAACCAAATGTTGATGTCTCCTGGAAGGCTCCTTGATTAAAACATGGGCTTTGTAAATATCTCCCATTTCATAACTAATATTTAATGACTCCAGAATGTATGTCAAGAATTGCCACCCATTCCCTATAAAACAGGCAAGAATGTACTGAGCAGTATAAGTGTATTTTATAGGTGGTGAGATAGATGTAAATTGAAATGACGTGTAGGATGTGACAATTGCCCTAATAAGTAGTAATAGAAAACTTCGCTTTGTATAAAGTACAATAGATATCCTGAATTTTCTTTCTTTTTTTTAAATTTCAAGTTTTTATTTAAATTCTAGTTAACGTATAGTGTAATAGTTGGTTTTAGGAGTAGAATTTAGTGATTCATAGCTTACATATAACATCCAGGGCTCAACACAAGTGCCCTCCTTCATGCCCATCACCCATTTAACCCATCCCCCAACCACTTCCCCTTCATCAGGCTGTTTGTTCTCTGTAGTTAAGAGTCTCTTATGGTTTGTCATCCTCTCTTTTCTCATTTTTCTTCCTTCCCCTATGTCCATCTATTTGTCTCTTAAAATCCACATATGAGAGAAATCATATGATATTTGTCTTTCTTTGACTGACGTATTTTGCTGAGCATTATACACTCTAGCTCCACCCACTAGATACAAACGGCAAGATTTAATTCTTTCTTATGGCTGAGTAATATTCGTGTGTGTGTGTGTGTGTGTGTGTGTGTGTGTGTGCATTTATCTATTTATCAGTTGATGGACATTTGGGCTCTTTCCGTAGTTTGGCTATTGTTGACAATGCCGCTATAAACATCAGGTGCATGTGCCCTTTTGAATCAGTATGTTTGTAACCTTAGGGTAAATACCCCGTAGGACAATTGTTGGGTCATAGGGTAGTTCTATTTTTAACTTTTTGAGGAAACACCATACTGTTTTCCAGAGTGGCTGCACCAGTTTGCACTCCCACCAGCAGTGTAAGAGGGTTTTCCTTTCTCTGCATCCTCACCAACATCTGTTGTTTCCTGTCTTGTTAATTTTAGCCATTCTAGCAGGTGTGAGTTGGTATCTCAACACAGTTTTGATATGTATTTTCCTGATGATGACTGATATTGAGCCTTTTTTTTTTTTAAAGATTTTATTTGTTTATTTGTCAGAGAGAGACAGAGTGAGTGAGTGCACAAGCAGGGGAAGCAGCAGGCAGAAGGAGAGGGAGAAGCAGGCTCCTGACTGAGCAGGGAGCCCAACGCGGGACTTGACGGAGATCATGACCTGAGGAGAAGGCAGACGCTTAACCTACTGAGCCACCCAGGCGTCCCAATATTGAGCATCTTTTCATGTGTCTGTTGGCCATTTGTATGTCTTCTTTGAAGAAATGTCTATTCATGTCTTCTGCCCATTTCTTAACTGGATTATTTGTTTTTTGGGTGTTTGATAAGTTCTTTACGGATTTTGGATACTAGCCCTTTATGGGCTATGTCATTTACAAATATCTTCAAGTTTTATTGATTGTTTACTGTACAGAAGCTTTTTATCTTGATGAAGACCCAATAGTTCATTTTTGTTTTGTTTCCCTGGCCTCTGGGTGACATGTCTAGTGAGGAGTTGTTATGGATGAGATCAAAGAGGTTGCTGCCTGTGTTCTCCTCTAGGATTTTGATGGTTTCCTGTCTCACATTTAGGTCTTTCCTCCATTTTGAATTTATCCTTGTGTATGATAAAAGAAAGCAGTCCAGTTTTATTCTTCTGCATGTCGCTGTCCAGTTTTCCCAACACCGTTTGTTGAAGAGACTTTCTTTTTTTCCACTGAGTATTTTTTCCTGCTCTGTCGAAGATTAGTTGACCATTTAGCTGTGGTTCCATTTCTGGGTTTTCTACTCTGTTCCATTGATCTATGTGTTTGTTTTTGTGTCAGTACCATACCATCTTGATGATTATAGCTTTGTAATAGAGCTTGAAGTCCGGAATTGTGATGCCTCCAGCTTTGCCTTTCTTTTTTCAAGATTGCTTTGGCCATTTGGGATCTTTTGTGGTTCCATACAAATTTTCTTTCTTTGTTTTATATTGAGTGAAATACTCATTGAGTAGGAAGTTACAGGTATTATGACTGATGTAATTGTACTTGGCAGACTTGAAGTTGCAAAACTAAGTATGAAGAGTAACACCAACTTGTGATAATAAACTTCTTGATACTATTTCCACTAAGTTTAAATTCTATGGGAAGAAAAAATAGGTTTGGATATGGTTTAGTTAAAAACATAAAGGCTATGTTGTCTGGAAACTATAAATTGCATCTCAGAGGATGTCTGCGGGATAGAACCATGCTTTCTGTAATAAGTAAGGAAGAGTTCTCTTTACATAGTGTTTTCATGGAAATGAAGAAGGTAGCCTTAGAGAATGTGAGTCCAGCTGGGGATACCAAGGATTGAAGAAAAGATATTATTTAACTCTGAGAAGAGCAGATATTAATACTATTTATGAATGTACACAAAATTTTCAAATCAGTCGATTTCTTTGGGGTTCCTTTAGAACAAGCAGATAAATAATCATACATGACATGCTTATTTCCTTAGGTTATATTTCCCAATTTTGCTGATTTGGGAATGGGCTGTTTATGTAGATGTGCTTTGATAAACTAATAAAATTAGAGTAAAAAATTATAAAGTTAAATATAGGATGGAATTTATGAGGAAAGAAAGGCTGAACCATTAGTTCTAAATTTGGCCCTCACATAATGAGCAAAGGACGTGTCTTCAAAACACGGTTTCTTGTTTGTGATTTTGTTTAGTTTTTAAATAAGTGGTAATAGAAGTTGACTTGCTATGTCAAGATTCCAATTTTCCACAATGTTTAAATACATATAAGTAGAGGCTTAGAACAAATCAAAATGCGTCATGAATACGACAAATTCCTGTATCTATTAGGCCTGTGAAAACAATCATTTCTATGGTGACTGATGAGAGCAAAATACTTTTGTAGCAGCAAACAAGGTCTTGCACACGAAAACCATCTCTGGATGGGAGGGACAGCACAGTATAATCTATCACATTTGTGAGAAGCATTGTAAGGAGTGAAGTGGTGGAGCCTGTGGTGAGCCCTGCCCACTCTCATTTGCATAGGTTAGAGGCCTCTCCTGCCCCCACCATGCTGACACTTAGTGTTAAGGCCACCCTACCTGGGGATTTCTCTTGGGGTCTGTGCATACAGCTCTAGCTGGGGCTGTGCCCACAGATATGGCTCTGGTGCTACCTTGGGAAGCTGGGGCTTCTTGCCTGTGTTTTATAAATGGCGATTCCTGCTATTGCTTGTAAATTAAAAGCTTTTTGTAACTCCAAACAGAATACTAGACTTACAGTTGGTGTTACTGACTGAATGTTTACATTCTCCTGTCCTCCAAATTCACATGTTGAAGATTGTTTTAACCTCCAATGGGATGGCATATGGAGAAGGGCCCTTGGAAGGCACTTAATATTAGGTCATGATGGTGGGACCTTCATAATGGGAAGAAGGAGAGAGCTAGGCATCCCCCCACATCTTCTCTCTTTTCCTCTCTCTTGTATCTCTCCACCCACCTATAACCCAAGGAGAGAGCCGTCACCAGAAAAATACCCTGTTGTCACCTTGATCTTAGACTCCCAATCTCCAGAACTGTGAGGAAGTAAATTTCACAAGTTTGAGGCATGGTATTTTGCTATGGCAGCCTGAGCTGACTAAGAGACTTGATTTCTGGAGTATTTTGTGACATTGTTTCTAGACTTAGTTCAATGCTAATTGTCATTGCAAGCTCATTTTGAAGAATATCTATAAAATGATACATGGGTCATGATAACTGTGGTCACAAGACAGCATGGCCAGATGGCAGATCATATGACTCTAAAATGTACTGAATTTGTATTATAATAGTATTACTTGATCATGGTAATTACTCTTACTTTGTCAGGACAATCTGCTATTATTACTGGTTAAAATGTATACTATACATACAACTATAAGGAAGGAATTCATTTTTCTGGAATATAATTTAGGTGCAATTTCAGATTTGCTGTATTTACATAGAACAGAACACATCCAGGGTGAAAGATCAACTACGACCTATCTCCACCATCCATAGTGGCTGTGTATCTATAATTCATCTGTAAACAGAACCTTCGAGAGTCAGAGGGAACATCTTGGGAGGCTTCATATGCCATGTGGTCTTTGTTTGTCTATTGCATTGTCTATATACACCTGTGGACTCCATATCCCCCCAAACATGTAACTGATGAGGAAAGATACTTCAAACAGTGGCTTAGCTATAATTCAAGCAGGGCCCACAAAGCTGACAACTTATGACCAGATGACAGAAAGGAGGACCAATGCAGCTGACTACAGAAAGCCATTTGGGGCCAAAGTTTTGTTTTTTATTCTTTTTCTCAGTAGCATTTTGTTTCATTTCATTTTTTTACTATGGTAAGAACACTTTTTTTTTTTAAGATTTTATTTATTTATTTATTTGACAGAGAGAGAGAGAGAGAGAGAGAAAGAGTACAAGCCGGGGGAGGGGCAGGCAGAGGGAGAGGGAGAAGCAACTTCCTGCTGAGCAAGGAGCCCTATGTGGGGCTAGATACCAGGACTTTGAGATCATGACTGCGCTGAAGGCAGACGCTTAACTGACTGAGCCACCCAGACACCCCTTTACTACAGTAAGAACACTTAACATGAGGTCTACACTCTTAAATTTGTAAGAGCACAACACGGTATTGTGAACTATAGGTACAGCTTTGGAGAGCAGATCTCTGAAACTTACTTGTCTTGCACTATTGACACATTGTATCTGTTGAACTTCCACTCCCCATTCTCCCTCCCTCCAACCCCTGGCTACCTCCTTTCTACTCTCTGTTTCTAGGAGTTTGACAATTCTAGATACTTCATGTAAGTGGAATCATGCAGCGTTTGTCCTTCTGTGACTGGTTTATTTCACTCAGCACCACATCCTTCAGGTTCACCCATGTTGTCACAAATGGCAGACTTTCTTTCTGTTTTTTAAGGCTGAATACCATATCCTCATCTGCATCTATCATATTTTCTTTATCTATTCATCCGTGGGTAGACACTTAGGCTGTTTTGCCTCTTGGCTGTTTGAGAAATGCTGCAATGATTTCAGTTCATGTGGATAAAGACCCAGAAGTGGGATTGCTGGTTTATATGATAATGCCATTTATAATTTTTTTGAAGAATCTCCATGCTTTTTTCCATAGCAGCTGCAATATTTTACATTCCCACCACAGTGTACAAAGATTCTAATTAGAGAAAACTTTAGTAGTTAGGTGATGAAATAAGGTCAAGAATTAGGTCTCCTAACTATTGTGTTTTTTTTTTTTCCAGTTTTAAGTGTGCTGTTGTGATTAATGAGCAGAACCTTCCAGAGACAAACTATCCTATTACCACTGTCCAGTGCTTCTTTCTTCTGTGTAACACTGGGATCACCCATCATTTGGAAGCCATGCGACTTCTGTAACTGTATTCTCATAGAGATTTGATAGAGTGCCTGCTGACGTCAAACTCCCCACCAAAGTGCTTCATGCAAATAATTCTGGGTATAAGGGTCTATGACTTTTGCAAATTGATGGAGAAAGAATACACACTACCCACCGCAAACACTACAGTCTCCCATCGCACAATAAATGAGACATTCAACTTAGTCTACAGTGAGTACATTTTGGCATGTTTTTTATTACTAGTTGCAAAACGACTGCTTTTGCAGTCATGACACTTTTTGTAAGTGTTATCAGTTGACTTGTCTCCCCTCCAAAGATGGTGAAGTCCCAACTTACAGGACCTCTTCATATGACCTTACTTATACTCAGGTTTTTTGTAGATAACAAGCCAAGATGATGTCTTTAGGGTGGGCCCAATTCAACACGACTGTGTCCTTATAGGACAGGGACTTAGACACAGACACAGACACTTGCAGAGGGAAGATGATGTGAAGACACAGGGAGAACATAATCTACAAACCTAGAAACACTTGAGGCTCCCAGAACCCGGAGGGAGATTTGGAACAGAATGTCCCTCACAGCTCTCAGAAGAACCAGTCAGCTTGAGGTCAGACTTCCCACCCATGGAACTGCAAGACAATCAATTTCTAGTGTTCAAGCCACCCAGCTGGGCACTCTGTTACGGCAGCCCCAGCAAGCTGATACAGAAACCTAGTATGAAGTGCTGGATGTCGCCAAAAGAGGTTTTTTCTCTTAATTTATCAATTGATATTATTTTCCCCAAACAACCATAAGGTGAAGAAGTAGCAGGGAAAAGTTAATAATGAGAATATGTAAAAGGAGTTTATCACTTCCATTAATATGACTTTTACTCGATTTAAAGAAGAAAAGTTATAATGTTTATTTTTCTGATTACAAAAGTAATATTTTATCACTGTTACATTTATAAACTCAAAATTTAAAAAGAGAAATTAAACCATAATTACACTAACTAGAGAAAATTACTACTGTAATTTTATTACTTTTGCTTCCAGTCTTTTTAAAAACCGTGCATTTGTAGGGGTGTCTGGCTGCCTCAGTCGGTAGAGCACACAACTCTTGATCTTGGGGTCATGAGTTTGAGCCCCGTGTTGCACACAGAGATTACTTTGAAAAAAAATGGTTAACTAACCTAAAAGCTATGTATTTGGGTGCATATATTTCTCTCTGACTTAACTTTTCTGAAAAAAAACATAGTTCTTGTTAATTCTCCTTTATTTTAAAATCATAGGATCACACGGAACTAGAGGGGCTAATACTTCATGCTCACATGTATTTGATGGGAAATACATCAGCTGGTAATATAATTGACTTAACTTTTAAAAGCACATGTAATTTCATGTGTGTATTTGTCACTGCCTAAAATAGATCTATTTTTAAAAGCATAGCATGCTACCATTAGACATTGAAGTGTTGTATTTGGACTGGAATACAAAGTAGTAACCCAAATGTGGTCCCTATGAAATCGTCAAAATTACTCCCTAGCATGATGCTTTGTGAAATGCTGTGTAAATGTTTCATAACCCACAGCTTCAGAACACAAACAAATGTCACGAGCCTGTGGTTCCAGTCAACGAAGTGGCCTGACAGTGCTGTTCCAGTGTGAAGACCATGGGAAGATGTGGTGGAGTCACTAATGAGATCATTTCTTTTCAGTGGCTCTCTCGGAAGGAAATGCCTGAAATATATAAAAGTGGCCTTTATTATTAAGCTATAAATAGTGGTAACTGATGGTTTAACTCTAGTTCCTTCAGAGCATGTTGCATTAACACTTAAGGCGGCTTATCTATAGGAAGAATACGACTGAATCTACTAAGGATATCTCATGTGTTTATTTATTCCTATGTTGGATTGTCAGATTTAGTAAACAGAAATACAGGACATTCAATTTTAGGTCAACAGCAAATGATATTTAATATCACGCAGTATTAGTCATTCACTAATGATTAAAATAGTCATTCACTGAATGACTGAAATTCACTTTGAGTATCTCTGTCGTTTATCTGGTAATCTCAGCCCCTACTTACATGCCTATTCCAGATAAGGTTTAAGAGAAAATTCTTTCTTTCTTTCTTTCTTTCTTTCTTTCTTTCTTTCTTTCTTTCTTTCGGGTTTCTATTTATTTATGTGTTAGGAGAGAGAGAGAGAGAGCAAGCGAGCACGAGCAGGGGGACCAGCAGGCAGAGGGAGAAGCAGAATCCCTGCTGAGCAAGGAGCCCAATGTGGGACTCGATCCCAGGACCTTGGGATCATGACCTGAGCCGAAGGCAGACGCTTCACTGACTGAGCCACTCAGGTGTCTCTAAGAGATGATTTTCTGTTAGACAGTTGTTTATAGCAGCCAAAGAGAAAATCCGTCTACTCTCAACATGGTGGTGGTTACATAGAGAAGCTGAAAGAGAATAGAGAAAGGGAGAAATTCTCTTTTTCTTTCTTTTTTCTTTTTTTTTTTTTCAGTGTTAATTCACCTTTTTTGGGCAATTAAGTTCCAGGCCACCAGTTCCATATAAATTGTTTATAAAGGCATATTCCTTTCAAAAGAAAAAAAAAAGCCTTGAGAGCACTCTTGATTTTCTCTGCCTCTGCCCCTCTGTCACCCATCTGGTTAGTACAGATTGCTTAACCTGACATCCAGTAACTTTTAAAAGGAATACAATGCAGATTGTGTACTTTGGGTGGGGGGTAGATTGCCCTATTTATATCAAATAGTTGAAGTATTCATGGAAGTGGTGGTCTCACAGGCATATATAAAAGGGAAAATGGCAGGATCTTCTGGATGTAACATTGTTATTTTTTCGTGGGAGGAAGCAGATTGTAGTAGGTGAAGAGGGACTGAGATTACGGTTCAAGAATTACGTTTTGGTGTGTCATACGTGGGGGATGAGAGCAAAAGGACAAACCTCCAGGATAGCTTGAGGAAATTCTCCCCAAGGAGTTCTGGAGAAATGACAATTACCTTCCTTGGGAGGCAGGGATGTATGGGTATGAGTTCACACACTCCGGTCCAGAGAGATGTCAGTGACGATTTATACATCACAGAATCTGAAAACTAGAAATGATGTAAAGGTCTTTCAAAATAATAAGCAAAAAATGAAGACTCTTAGAGATGAAGTTATAGGCATGAAATCTACGGCGACTGATGAAAGATGAACACGCGTTGTAGATGATGACACTAAGCAACAGTTTTAAATATAAATTTGAGCTTCTGTAAAACCTTAAAATTCCTTCATCAGTCAAGATATTTGCTGCAGATGAGCAGACTGCCAAAAGAGCACACAAAAAAGATTGTATTTATGCTGGAGAGTTTTAAATTACAATAAAAGAAAACCTGCAGCAAAGTTCATGTGCCACACTTACTGACATGTAAATTTGTAATATATTACATGATAACTGGGCATAATTCATAACTGGCTCTCCCAAACGTAATTAGGCACACAAACACAATATTTAGTTTTCTCTTCTAACATTTTTGTTGTCAAAAGTCCTTGAATATCATCAACCATATTGGAATAATTGGACATTCAAATGAAAAAAATGAATGTAAACATTGACCTATATGTCCCACCATATGAAAAATAATTTGAACTAGATTGCAGATCTAAATCTAAACATTAAATCATAAAATTCCTAGAAAAAATAATTCACCAACATACGATATTATATACCAAAACTAGTTCAAATTAGATTTCAGACCTATTATTATTTTTTTAAGTAGGCTTCCCCTAGCATGGAACCCAACGTGGGGCTTGAACTCATGACCCTGAGGTCACAACCTGAGTGGAGGTTGAGTTGGATGCTTAACTGACTGAACTACCCAGGCGCCCCGACATTGCAAACTTACCTGTAAAAGCTAAAACCATAAAATCCCTAGAAGAAACACTTCTTTTTTTGAAGTAGACAGTAATTTCTTATGAAGCAAAAAAGGGCTACATGTATAAAAATTTGATGAGCTGGGCCTCAAGATAAAAATTGCTCTTTTTCAATAAGGACAATTAGAAAATGACATGAAACCCACAGGAAGGGAGAAACATATTTTCACATATGTCTGACAAAAGACTTATTACAAATTACTAGTTGATAATTAAGAGATAATTAAGAATGGGTAAAAGACTGGAGAGACACTTCAAAAAGAAGATCGATTAATGGACAAAAGGCACCTTGAAATATTCTCAGCACCCTTAGTCATTAGGGGAATGCAAATTAAAGCCACAAAGAGTTACTACCACACTCACTAGAATGGTTAAAATTGGAAAGGCTAACATTTGAAGTGATGGAGCAGATGTGAGAGCAGCTGGATCTTGTACATTTCTGGAGGGGTGTGAAAATCCACATTGGAAAGACACGATGGCTCTTATTAAGTGAAACATAGTTTATGATCTAGTGATTCTGCTCCCAGGTGTTTGCCCAAACTATATTAAAGATTATGTTTAAAAAATCTTTTATATTGCTGCTTTCTACTAAGAAAGATGAAGAAAGCAGACCACCACCAAAATCAGCTACTATCAATAAGAAAATGAATAAACTGTGGTATATTGATACAGTGAGATACGATATAGCAATAAAAAGAAATATTTTTCACTCCTTCCTCCAAAATTATAGGGAATGAGAGAAGGCAGACACAAGGGAACACATACTGTAAAATTCAATTTATATAAGACTCAAGAAAAGCAAAACAATCTACGGGGAGATAGATTACAGAAAAGTGGTTGCCTTTGTGGGAGGAGTAGAATTTTCTGGAAAGGGCCCACAAGGAAAACTTCTACGGTCATGGTAATGTTTTATATTTTGATTGGTGTTATATGGAATTTTACATTGTCATAACTTATAAAAATGTATAGTTAAGTTATGGGCATTTTAACGTATGTAACTATGCTTCAAAAATACAAAAAAATTTTAGAATGTACTCAGCTATCTAAAATTAGCACTAAATTTCTCTTGGGTCAGTGTATGAATAACCTGAAATACACAAGGATTTGTCATACAAGTAAGCCCCTGTTCTGAGAAGGGCCCTTAAAGGGGAATTGAATTGTGTGGGACTTGATCATTTGGAAGCTATGACAGTGGCCTCAAGGTAGGAAGAGAAAGGAGACAGAGATTAATGGCAAAAATGACTTGTCAAACACATGCACACCCACCAGGAAATAAAAGTCGATAATTTCACATTAAGAGATAAAAGCAATAATCAATATTCACGTAAAAAAAGAGTCAGTGAGGGGCACCTGGGTGGCTCAGTCAATTAAGCTTCTGCCTGAGGCTCAGGGCATGATCCTGGAGTCCTGGGATCAAGCCCCACATCGGGCTCCCTGCTCAATGGGGAGTCTGCTTCTCCCTCTGACCCTCACTCTTGTACACTCTCTTTTTCAAATAAATAAATAAATGAATAAATAAAATCTTAAAAAAAAAGAGTCAGTGAGATTCCTGGGTTTTTTTTTTTTTTTTTTTTTCTTTTCATTCTTAGATGCAAGGAAATGGGGAACTGGTTGGAAATGAGGGACAATACTGGATCCCTAGGTCTTGGATTTTGGGATAATGGGGAGGAGGTGTTGCTCTCGAGGAGCTAGGAAAGCCATTCTTATACAACTGTTCTACCTGGGCAGACTTTTTGCAAATATTCTCATAGCTCTGCCATTTTTTTCAGGGTTATAGTGAGTGTCATTTCTCAGGAGCCTTTGCTAGACATCCTGTTTAAAATACAACCTAGCTTCTCTCCCAATTCCCTTTTTCATCCCGCTTCCCTCTCCCTGCCTTCTCTCCCTCCCATTGTCTCCCTCTGTCTCTGTCTCTCTCTGTTTCTTTCTCTCTGTCCACATCATATTTGAAAATAGGGTAGTTTCAAGAGCACGGCCTGTGGAGTCACGCTCCCCTCAGATCCCAGCTCCACCCACTGACTATGTGGTCTTGCTCAAGTTACTTGTTGTCTTCCTGACTCAGTTTCTTTACCTGTAAACTAGAGTCTTCCTACCTCTAGGGTTGTTTCAAAGACTAAATTAGATTATCCACTTAAAGCGCTTCAAATGCTTTTTGACACATTGCAAGCATTCAGTAAATGTTAGCTATGATTATTGTTATTACTCTTTTTTCTGGCTACATTTGCAACCACTACATTTGCAATCCTCAGAAATAAGGCTTTACAAACTTGTACAGTAAGAACGATTTGATGAAGCAATAAATGCATTATTTTTTTAAAGCCAAATATCTACTTAACAAGGTTTTATTTACTATTTTTCCTATTTTGTGTTAACTTTGCAGATTTAAAACTCAAAATCCTTTTTCTTAGGTCACATTAATGTAAAATTAATTCAAAATAATACAATAAGTTAGCTTACAAATATAGATTTATATTTACAGGGTTGACACAGATGAGGACACACGCATTTTAAACTAAATGGTTCGACTTGCAATTTCGGTAAACTTTTTCCAGGTGATAGTATTATTTGTTTAAACTTTTTTTTTAAAGTTTTTATTTAAATTCCAGTTAGTTAATATACAGTGTAATATTAGTTCAGGTGTACAACTTAGTGATTCAACACTTACATACAACACCCAGTGCTCATTAAGACAAGTGCCTTCCCTATTCCCCATCACCTACTTCACCCCACCCCACACCCCCATCCCCTCTGGTAACCATCAGTTTGTTTTCTATTATTAAGACTCTGTTCTTGGTTTGCCCCATCTCTCTTCCCCCCGCCATGCTTATCTGGTTTGTTTCTTAAATTCCACATATGAGTGAAATCATATGGTATTTGTCTTTCTCTGATTTATCTTGCTTAGCATAATACTCTCTAGCTCCATCCACATTGTTGTAAATGGCAAAATGTCATTTTTTATGGCTGAGTTGTATTCCGTTGTATATATATACTACATCTTTATCCATTCATTTATTGAGGGACATTTGTTCAAACTTTTTGATTCAAAAAGCTGGAATTATTTGGATGAGTAAGTCAAAATCAGCTCTTCTTTTTTGGTTATATGTGTTTCATAATTATAAAGTTCTTTAAAAAATCTCTTATTCAATTTTCTAATTAACATTTATACAGGGTATATAACATTAAAATAAACCTTCAGAAATGGAAAATCGGCATACAAGTATTTGATTCATTAAATTGTATTTCTATTGACATTCTTTAACCTTAGTTTTTATCAAAACTCTTAAAACCATTCAAAATATGCTAAGAACTGTAAGAATCTTAACCAATTTCTTTAGACATTGAAACTGAAAACTATACCACTATTTATCTAATCAATATTAGGGATTTTGACCATTTTTTAAAAAGATTGATGTATTTATTCTTAAGAGAGAGCAAGTCGGGGCGGGGACAGAGGAAGAGGGAGAGAGAGAATCTCAAGAAGACTTCCTGCTGAGTGGGGGGTCCGATCTCACTACCCTGAGATCATGACCTGAGGTAAAATCTTGAGTTTGCTGCTTAACCACCTGAGCCACCCAGGTGCCCCAGATTTTGACTATTTTTAATAATCCTAAGAAAATATACTTTTTTCTCAATCTGTGGCCAGTTTGAGTACGTAGGGAATCTACAGTTGTTTGCTTTTATGCTGTAAGAAACAAGAGAAAGAACCTAACTGATTTCAACTATCAATGGAGTCCACGTGTAGACGGCCTTCCATGTATTTACACTATTAGCAGGGCACTCAGAGTGGGTGGGATTGGGGGACACTTAGAAGGTCTTGACTCCATCCCTGGGATAGTAGAAAAATAGCCCTATGAGATTGCTGTATGTGATGATCTGAGACCAGGATATTTGTGTGGTGGTAATAAACAAATCTGTATGATTTCCTTTGTTAAAAGAGCACAGATTCGGGGATCCTCAGAGACTCACACTAGGTCTCAATGTTCCCATTTACTAGCTATACATGCATCAGAAGCCTTCTTAATCTGTGCAAGCCTGTTTCTATTTTCCTTAAAAAAGAGATGATAAACACTACCCTCAGACAACTGTTGTCATAGCTAATGACAATTAGCTAATAATATTATACTTAGTGCACAGTACGATGTCCAACTTAGGGTAGATATTCAATAAAGAACATATTTTGTTGTTGGCAAAATGACTTCTTGTATATGTTGCTTTGCATCAGATTTAACGCAAACCTTAATCTTTGCCAACTTTTATGAGGTAGCAGCCTCCAATTTAAGTTATCTGATTGTATTATTGTTTCTTTTTCCTTATCTTTTGCTTTCGTTGGAATTCATGGAGTGCAGTAGAATTGCTATAGCAACCTAAGCTCTGTGTGTTTCCTTGTCCATGCTGCTAAATATCCAGATACTTGGAAGCATCTATAGAGTAATGAGATCTGAAATTTTAATACTTTAAAATTATTTAGAGTTATTTTGTTTTTCCCACACAAAATAAAACACCAAGAAATAATATGCATATTAATTTTATTTAAGAGCAAAAATATAACATCATCTTACATTACATACATACCACATCATCTCAATTTATAAGCATCCATAAAGTATTTAGCCTCCCCTGAATTACACCCGGGAACTTCATAGTTGGGAAAATAATATCTTGAGCATCTCAACTACAAAGCAGAGTATGACCTTCTGGGGAATGTTGTTATATTGCTTCAGTGACTTTTTTTCCTTATAATTACTGTATTTGTTGGGTATTTTGCCATGCTGTTTTCAAATTAAAACCCAACATCATGAAGTGCCTCTAGGAAAATGGATTCTATAGAAATGAAACAATTCATTATCATTTGAGATTATGTCCTAGTGAAAGGTCAGAGATATGGTCCTTCAAAACTCTAAACCATGACAATTAATCTTTGCTCTCAGCATAGAAAAAGTGGACAATATTCTTGTATTCTGTTATAGGTGGAATACATTTAGGGCTATCTGCTTCACCTGGTCTTTTATTTGATATTCACGTTCACTAGTAATTATTAAAATATAAAATAAAGTTTGATCTGTAGACCTGCCATCTGTAAATCAGAACATTCATCCTTCCTTTGAAAACAAACAACGGCAGTAATAAAAACTTCAATTTTCAGTAGAACATAAAATAGTAATAGCTTACGAGTGGTAACAAATTAGCTAGTTTCTTTTATCTATCCATACCTTAGCTTCAGTTATACCTCAGTGAAAATATTGCAATAAAGTATCCATTTTTTTTCTTTTTGCTAATGAATCATATACATTGCTCTTCTCAAGTAGGAAAAAGTAGTTGCAAATGGGAATAGAGGCAAATATCAGGTAAGGGGATATTTATTTAAAGCATCCCCTACGCATGTTCTATTAAAGTTTCACAACTACTTTTCCCAATCATATACCAAGAATCTAACTAAAAGACAGCAATGCAAAACATAAATGGTTTAGGTCATTTTCTTTTCTTATTTATTTATTTAGCACAAGTGGGAAGGGCAGAGGGAGAGGGAAATAGAATCTCAAGCAGACTATGCACTGAGAACAGAGCCCGACACGGGGCTCTATCCCACCATCCTGAGATGGTGACCTGATCTGAAACAAAGAGTTGGACGCTTATCCAGCTGTGCCACTCCAGGTGCCCCTGGGTCATTTTCTATTAATTTAATCGCACATCCAGCAATTTCTATTAAAGTTCTATATTTTTTTCCAATTATATACTAAACAACAATACAAAACATAAATGGTTTAGGTTATCATATATAAATTGAAACTTCATAGTGTTCCTACGTTACATATTATAATAGTAAGCTCTGTGACCTCTTGGTTATGAATGTTCTTTAATAAGATAATAAGGAAAACATTCCTGGAGCCATGGTAAATAGGAAGGATAATGGTAAACAGGATCAGACTTTTTTGTTTGCCATTATCTTCTTTTTTCTTCCCTTCATTGAGTTTTTATTTTAATGAAGAGTGTCTGTCTCTCTAAAATATGTTTCCTGGTTAGATACTTACCAGAGAAAACATCACATAGGCAACATAGGGACATATATTCTGGGTTTCAAATTTTTCTCCCTGATAAACAGTGGGATCCTCCTTTTTTCTTTCCTTTCCACGTAAGTTAGGTGCAACCTCCTGGTACGTTTGGTGCACTTTGGACCCAGGTCATTTTGTTAAGACAGTGTGTTGACTAACATAAAATAATAATAATAATAATAATAACAATAACAACAACAACAATAATAATAATAATAATAATAATAATAATAATAGACAGTGGGTTCCCTGGTCTCCAGGGTTAGGAGATAAGACTTATGACCCTCTCTTCAGCTAGGGTGCAGTAAAACCCACTCCCAAGTACAAATGAAGCCATGACCCAAAATAGAACCAGGCTTCAACTTTTAAGTTCAGGGAGTAGAAATGAAAACTAAATAACCAAAACAAACAGACAACTTCAATTAACCTTATATTTCTCCTGAGGCTGGACTGATTTAGTTGAAGGCATTTTTCCCCTCAGTGGATTTGTTGCTTGAGGTTCAACCACATGGAGATACTAATTCAAACATCCTTTGGTTTCCTAAGATTGAAGGCACTCTACAGCTCACAAAATAAAACAAATTTCTTAGAGGAAACTTCAAAATAGGCTTCGATGTCAGTCCCCCAAGACTTCTTTATACAAGCCACCTTAGATTTGAGAGCATGGCTGTTCTGCCCAAGGCTGATCAGTTGGTAGAAAAATGAGGAAAACCAAACCATCTTTGTTGCTATTTAGGTGGGAGATTTCAACTTCATAATGTTGCAATTAAATTAAATGCTATGAACATACACTGAATGTTTATACTAAGAGCTAGGGAAGCAAATATGTACAAGGCATAGACATGGTAGTGATCATCCAAGATGGCACAGTCTGGAGGTAGAATTCTACCCCAAACCCATATGTCTTTTTTTTTTTAAGATTTTTTTTAAATTTATTTATTCGACAGAGATGGAGACAGCCAGCGAGAGAGGGAACACAAGCAGGGGGAGAGGGAGAGGAAGAAGCAGGCTCATAGTGGAGGAGCCTGATGTGGGGCTCGATTCCATAATGCCGGGATCATGCCCTGAGCCGAAGGCAGACGCTTAACCGCTGTGCCACCCAGGCGCCCCCAAACCCATATGTCTTAATGCCATGGGGGAAATGCTAAAATAGAAAGTGTTCCTTACCATTGACACATGTCCAGAAGACCAAAGAGAAGTTTGTGGTCAAAGCCATACCTTATAATAAACTATTTATATGTCTGGAAATTTTTCTCTGCATTCTCCATAGCCAAACTTGCAGGACTGATTGAGGATTCAAGAACATGGTCCATCAAAGTGGCCATCTCTAGCTTTTAGTATGCTTATGGATTTTTAAAATAATTCCAGTGATACCCACCATAAGTACAATATATACTTTGATTTATTTTCTGGTAGGAATTGCAGATGGATTATTGTCTTCTGTATTTTCTTTCTTTGGTATCGTGTTGTACACACAAAACGCATTTATGTAAAGGCCGCCTAGGGCCATGAACTCAACAAGCTTTTGTGAGAATCCAGCCAGAAGGATAAAATACAAACTGCTCTCTGAAATTTTGTCTCATGTGTGTTAATAGGTATGAACTAGGCTCGCTAATAACAAAGGTGTACAATAAATAGAATTTTATTATTTATTTTATATCCAGGACATGCTGAAACCAGAGTCCCACTTAAGGAGCTGATGGGGAATTGTATTCATGAATGTATTACAGTTGGTTCCTTCTCGTGTGAGGGTCACATCAGAATCTGTGAATTTCTGGTGTTGGTAATCACGAATGACATCCTCATTGTGCAAGCCTGTAATAAGGTTTTGAAATCTATTAGCTAAATTCTCAAGGGCAAGTGTGAAGTACAGAGATCTTTGCTGAAGCTGGGAATTTACTGTAATTTTTCTGTTTTCTTTGAGACCATGCTAACTGTTTGGGTGTTCCCCCGGAGTGGTATCCAGATTCCTGAGGCTCAGGGTGCCCATAGACCTCCCTCCTCTTCCTTTCCCAGGGCATTAGGCAGGATGGCTCTGTTTCTCTAGCTCTCTGTCCCTGTGCTATGTTTCCCTCGACAATACAAAAACCTTTTACTCTGTCCATTTCTAAGACACTTAGATTTTAACTATGAAACAAGGAGTCCTTATTCCATGCTCCATCTAAATTTCATCCTATGTCACTGTCAAACACATGTCCGATACCTTGCTTGGCCATGCCCTTCCTCTCTCACTGCACACTGTTCTCCTGGCCTGGAGGTTGAGGGTCCCTGGCATGAAGAGAGTGTCTCAAATTGAGCGACGGTGGTAAGAGTCAATAATCTGGACTGTCTGGCTGGAGGGAATCATTTCACTAGAGTGGTTCTTGTTGAATTAGAAGAAGTTACCCACTTCTCCAGGGAGGCTCAGCCAGGTGGCTCCACCATGAGGGATGAGGGAATTGACTGGCTTCTTTTCAGCCTCTCTGTCCATTTTCCACTGCCTGCCTGTCAGTACACTGTGGGTCACACCTGAGCCCATGTCACCAATGGCCCATTTTGTCAAATATTCTTTCAACAAAATTACTGGAGAAATCACACATCTGAATGGCAGCGTTACTATTGACAGATGTTTGTTCCTCTCTTCATCTGAAGAAATCCTCCTCATCAATCCATTTGTGGTGTAAATGTACCCTATTTTCCACCCCTCTGCTTCCACAGCACCCTGTCCACAGGCCTATTATATCATCTAAACTTCTGGTGTTTTTTTCCTCCTCCCCTCCCCTGCCTTCTCCTCCCCTCTGTCTCTCCTCTTCTCTTCTTTTTTCCTGTATGTTAATATCTGTTTCCCTTACAACATGATTCACTTCTTATAAACACAGGGACAAGAACATGGCAATAAGTGATTCCATTTGTTCAATGGATGAGTGAGTAAATGGTTGAATGGGTAAAATCAACAACCCTGGCTATATGGCTGAACTCTGCTCTCTTTGATATTGATTACAATTAAAAAATCATACTTTTTAATCGAGAACACGTTTTTTTCAACGTAACAGTACCACTTGTATCTTTATCCATCTGTAGTTAACTCTTGTTTATCTGCTCAAAACCCTTTCACCCAGCAGGTAAAAGAATGAGAACTTGGCTGGACCAAGATCTTTTTTCTCATCTTTGTCATTGGTTTGTTCACTTCAATAAGATTAGGCGTCTTTGTCTAGATGAAGCTACCCATACAATTGATGTAAAACACAAATTATTTGGAAAAAAACATATAAAGGTACCTAAAAAGGGCAGAACGGGAGAGAAAAGAGAGGCTCTAATGAGCTCACATGGAAATAGGATTTATTAAAGTTGAAGAGAAAGTCTTACATCAGTTTCAGAAAAGAGTGAGAATGTTAGAATGGCATCTGTATGGCAAAAACACAAGCGACATTTCAAAATTCATGCAAATAAATCTGTTGGTAAGTTTCATAAGGAAATTATTCTATTTTTCTTATGAAATTAATATACAACAAAACAACATTTTTAACAAGGACCTAAGGATTTTTAAAGGTTGGCTGCCTGGCAGGAGAATTTGGTCCACATGAAACTTTACTTGTAACTTTCCCTTTTGCATTCTGAGTTGTAGTTGAGCATCGCTTTAGAAAAAGCATGAAAATATCGTAATTAATTCCCTTCATGCACAATTAAGGAGACGGAATCACTAGCAGATGAAGAAAGGGTTGCTCTGTGCTTCATTATCATTATTTGCAAATAATATTAATTAAGCCACCTCCCGTGCTACAGGGTGGAACTTCGTGCTTCACGATAGAAACGGAACAGATGTCGTCCTTGACCCTATGAATCACAGAAATGAAACATATGGTATTGTTTTATGTATGTCCAGAATAAAGAGCAACTAGATATGTAAAGTGATATTCAAAAATATATAATTATTCAACAGAAAAATGTCGATTTATAACTGATTATTTACTATACAAACTGCAATATTTCCTTGTATATAGTGTTGACAGATGCCTATAAAATAGAAATTCCCTGAAAAAGTTGAGGTGTTTCAGATTCTTACCAGCAGTGTATGAAAGCACTGATTCTGGGAAACCTTCTTAAATGCTGGCTATTACAGACTCGTTTTCTGTCCTTCCAATAGTGGGGTGGTGGCAAATGTTATGGTACATCAGTATTTTTCAATATTATGTAGTCATTGAAAATTATTTTATGGCTCTGTCTGTCGATGCGAGAAAGATGTTCATGTTATCCGAAACAAAAGATTGTCAACTGAAAAAATAGCAAGCTAATAGTCATATGTATGTGACCTTTATGGATCTCAAACCCACGTGATTCAGTACCTAGAACAGTCCACAAATCATCATCAAAACAAAAAAGCAAAAAATAAATAACAAAATCTGAGCTTTAACTGTTTCTCTCTCAAATATGGAAGGATGTCTAATTCATAGCCCACGGCAACAGTCTTTACTAACGCCGGAGGGTTGTGGTTGATTTAAATGCCCTAGGATTTCCACCACCCCTACACTGCTTCTCCTCTCTCCTGTCTCCCCCCAGGAGGGACTAATCTTGTCTGTGAATCCTTCCTCTCCACCTACAGTCTCTCTGTTCAGTCCCTTCCCATCCTGTGATTCAGCTTCACAGACTTTCCCCTGAGGATGGGTAATAAAAGAGAAACTGATCAAAAACAAATGCTTATATTGAAAATATTTATAAGTAAATAATGTTTGAGACCACTACCTAATACCATTCTTGTTTTTTAAGTAAATAAAAGTAAAAAAGATATATGTTATTGTAAGTTTGTATTAATATAGAAATGATCGAGCAGTAAACGCCGAAGCGTCAGCATTAATTAACTGAGTGGTCTTGCCCATCTCCAGCTGCATCTGGGTATATACTCAAGAGTGGAATCAAAGTGTCCATAAGTATGCTCAGATTTAGCTTTACATAATAATGCAAAATTGTTTTCCAAAGCAGTAGTTTCAATTTTTACTTCTACCTGCATTAAAAATGGCAAAAACAACTTACCTCTTGTGGGTCAATGGGGCTTTGGGTAAGGTATGATCACATAGGTTGGTTCAGTGGTATGGTAACTGTTTTAGCTCACAGGATGAGTAGGATGTCCATGGGTTCTTATTTTATTATTATTCTTTATAACTTAAAAAGAACAACAAAAATTCATTTTGTCTGTGATGTATGAAGAATTTGGGGATTGTGAATATTTATTTGAGGTTCTAGAATTTTCTTTTAAGAAAGAAGTTCTAGTTCCACTCAAAGGTATGGTAACTATTCATTCAGATTAGAACCTTGATGAGTCTCCTCAAGGTTTATTTAGATGCTAGCCCTACCATCCTTTTGACTTACCTTAATTAGCAACTGGGAACCTCTAGGAACTCATGCCTTTTTCTTGACTTCAGGAGTCTTGAAGGAAAATTTTGGATGCCTATAGTAACTGGTTCCTTGTGGCCTCCATATCTACAGTGAAATATTACCCCAGCACTGCCTTTGTATATGACATTTTATCTGGTCCACATTATTTTTTCTAAAGATTTATTTATTTATTTTAGAGAGTAAGAGAGAGAGCAAGTGGGAGGGACAGAGGGAAAGGGACAGAGAATCTCAAGACTTTGTGGGGAGCACAGAACCCAATGTGGGGCTTGATCTCACAACCCTGACATCACGACCTGAGCTGAAACCAAGAGTTGGACGCTTAACTAACTGAGCCACCCAGGCACCCAGATTCAGATTGTTTTTATAAACATTTCCTTCCCAATAGGATTATTGCATCTTTTTAAATGGTGTGAAATCTTCTATAGAAAAATGCTATTAAACAGATCATAGAGGGTTTTTTCTCTCTTTTTTAAAAGATTTATGTATTTATTTTAGAGGGTGAGAGAGTGAGTGGGGAGAGGAGCAGAGGGAGAGGAAGAGAAAGCTCTCAAACTGGTTCTGACAGAGTGTGGGGCCTGATGCTGGGCTTGATCTCCAGACCCTGAGATCATGACCTGAGCCGAAAATAAGAGTCAGCTCTTTAACCAACCAAGCCACCTTGGCACCCTGTAGAGGGTTTTATCTTAAGTCTTAGGACAGGAAATTACTACAGGGAAAAACAACCATTACTCTGCCAGAAAAAAGATAGGAAGACCATGTTGAGTAACCATTCTGCCATTGTTCCTGTCTTGAAACATTTTCGTGCATGTCAGAAAGTAATTCGAATATTTTTTTATTCTGTGGAGTTATCCTAAATTATCCTCATCAGACTCTGTTCTGCCTGAGATAAATATAATTCTGCTCTCATTGTTCAGTTTGCTCTGGATGGGCTATCTGTGCCAGGACAAGGAAATGCCGCTTCACAATGCCTCCATGAGGGCGAATCTCTCATCACTGTTCAAATTCATACAGCTGTGTTTGTAGAGCAAAGCATCTAGTCTGATGACAGTCAAGCTGGTAGGGGAGCAGAAAATAAATCAAACATCTGGAAAATCATGAGAGAAACATATGCACTTTAAGTAAAAAAGAGCCACTTAGCTCTTTTCCCTTAGAACTACCTTAAAGAAGCAAATTATAAACTCCGCAGCAGATGAGTTACTATCTTCTGCTCAGACACCATTGTGGAATGGGTTAGTGGAATGATTGCCAGGCTATGACTCAGAAAAGTCTCTGAAACTGCTTTCAGTTAGCTTTTTGCTTCCGGTACCCTGTCGAGACTGCTCTTGTATCTATGACACCTTCTTGCTCAATCCAAAGATCAGTTCTTCATTGTCAACTTCCTTGACCTATCACCAGCATTTACTAGCTTATTATTTCCTCCTCTTTGAATGTCATTCTTTCCTTGACTTTCAAGTCTTCATGCTCTCTTTTCTTCCTCTACTTTCCTGGTCAACTTCTCTGTCTCCTTTCTCACACCTCTGCGTTCTCTGACATAATATTAGGATGCCCTTGTCTCAATCCTTAGACCTCTTGGCTTCTGCAATTGCCATCTGCTTCTCTAGCACATTGAGAGCTCATTTGGTTTCATAACTCTTAGTACCATGTCTGAAATCTAAATGACTTAAAAATTTATATTCCCAGCTTTTGTCTTTTTCCTGATTCATGTAGCCAACTGGGTCCTTCAAATAGCCACACTGCTTCTAATTAACACCTCACATTTTTCCAGTCTAAAACTGAATTCTTAACCTCCCCCCAGCACCCCACCAAATCTGTCTTGCTTGCTATCTTCTCCATATTAACTAGCGGCAATTCCATGCTTCCAGTTGTGAAAGGTCAAAACTAGGAGCCATCCTTAGTTCCTCTGTTTCACCCTCCATACCCAACCCATCAGGAAATGAGCTTGGCTCTAACTTCAGAATATATCTAGAATTCTCACCTCAGTGGTCTTAGCCACCACTACTGTTCACCTAAGTTACTGGAAAGTGCTTCATAGAGGCCCTTCTTCATCTCTTCTTGTTCTCCATAGTCCATTTTTTTAATAGGGCAGCCAAAGTGAACTTTTAAAACATGTCTGTCCATGTATGTGGTCAAAGTTCTGATAGTATCTATTTCACCCGGAGTAAAAGTGAAAGTCCTTACGATAGCCTGGAAGGCCCTGCGTGTTCTGGCTCTTGTTTGCCTTTCGAATCTCTCTCCCTGCTGTTCCCATCATTTTGTCATCCCCAGCCACAGTCACCTCCTTGCTGATTGTTCCAAGAACAGTATCAGCAGGCTCCTCTTTCAAGACTCGGCTCCAGCTGGAAGTCCTTTCTGCATATATCAGTGTGTTTTACTCCCCATCTCCTTTCCTTTGCTCAGTGAAGCTCATCCAAAGACAGCTTTTTAAATGACAACTCTTCTATACTCCAATTCTTGGAACCACTGATCCCCTTACCGCATTCTACTTTTTCTTTTTCCCATATCATTATGTCTATCTCACCTACTACATTACCTATTGATCACTCCGTAAACTGTCTCTCCTGCTGTAGGGGGGCAGGCTACCTAATGGCCCTGATAGATATCAGACGCTGATGCCTGGGGTGGATAAATGTTACCTGATTTGGAGAAAGGGGTCTTTGTAGATGTGATTAAGTTAAGGATCTTGAGAAGGGTAGATTACTTGAATTATCTGTGGGTTTTAGGTGCAAGCATGTGTTCTTTTTTTTTTTTTTAAGATTTTATTTATTTAGTTGAGAGAGAGTGTGAGAGGGAGAGAGAGCATGAGCAGGGGGAAAAGGTGGAGGGAGAGGGAGAAGCAGATTCCCCACGGAGCAGGGAGTTTAACGTGGGGCTTGATCCTAGGACCCCGAGATCGTGACCTGAGCTGAAGACAGATGCTTAACCAAATGAGCCACCCAGGTGCCCCACAATCATGTGTTCTTATAAAAGAAAAGCAGATGAAGGTTTAGCTGAGAGAAGAGAATCAGGCAATGGGATCACAGAGGCAGAGATTGAACCGATGAAGGCAAAAACCAAGAAATGCCTGTGGCCACTGGAAGCTGGAAAGAACAAGTGAAAATTCTATGGAGCTTCCGGAAGGAATGAGGCCTTGCAGATCCCTTGATTTCAGTCTGGTGATACTGAGTCCAGACTTCTGGTCTCCAGAACCATGAGAAAATAAATTTCTGCTCTTTGAAGCCACCAATTTGGCAATTTGTGTTAGTAGCCACAGGAACAAATACATCCGTTGTAGTATAAACCCTTGGTGGCGTGGATCTTTGTACACTGGACTCACTAATGTATCACAAATTCCTAGATCAATTCTTGGAGCCTAGTTGCTGAGCAGCAAGTATTTGTTGAAAAAAGGAATGATATCCATCTTCTTCTTTATATACTTATCCCAATCTTGCCTACTTTTTAGGGATGTTTTAAAACTCTGAATTTGTGTTCTTATTATTCATTCAATATTCTTTAACATTTAATTAATTAATTAAATATTAAATATTCAGCAGCAAATTTTAGCAAAAGCTTTTCCACTTACGTATCCAAGAATACACTTGATAAGTTTCAAGCTTGTAGTATTTGACTCCACTATATGGTAAAAATCCACTGTTTTTTTATTTTCTGAAATTAGAATACAATATTCATCAGAAGGATGGCACTTTCTTGATTACGATTTTATGGATTGAACAGCCAAGAAACACATGGGAGATTCATTAAATAATAACTATTAACTATATTTTAAAAAGATGACATCCAATTGTGAGCAAGAATGAGAAAAAAACAACTATATAAAACCAGACTTTTTCCACTAATTTTCAACCATTATTAATTGCTTTGCATAGCTTGGCATAACTTTTGTCTAGAACAGAATATACCATTCTTAGTATCAGAGCCAGCATTTATCTGTAGCTTGGAAACCTTGCTGAGCTCTGTATGTAAGTTCTTCTCAGGAAGCTTCAAAGTTGCCTTTTATCTTTTCTTTAGTAAGAAACTTTCGTCTGCTTACTACAAAGAAAAAGTTCCATTTGTTCTTTTAAGTTGTCTGCTTATGCCCCTATTTACTCCTATAGATTTTTATAAGTAAAAGCAGAAATGAAGTTTTCAACAATGTGATTTGGAAAGTCCCATGATTATTGTTTCTAAATAATGGTTTTCTTGCTGGGCTCAATACTTCTAGATTGAGCCCATTCTTGTCATTCTTCCATTGGTACTGAACACACTTCCCCTAACAACTGTTTTACTCTGAGATTTAAACACTAAACTAATTGTGCTACAGACTGACTTGAACACATAGACCTTATTTTGAGCAGCTTGGTGTTACTAAGCCAACCTATGAGCTTTATTATATTTTAAGTGCGAAGGGAAAAACATACTTTCAATAAAAAATCTGGTACTTTCCCCACATTATTATAGCATTTTAATCTTTGTGTGTTCTCTCTTGGTAATTATATGGGTGAATAAATTCTGTATGCATCATTTATATAATCGTAATAAAATATATGTATAATTTTAAAAACATTGATGGGCTAGACTGCTCTTGATTCTTTTCACCTTTTGAATAGTCCTACTTATGTTATTTTAGTTTACAGCTTCATTATATTTCTTCTGGATTATGCTCTCAGGCTTGCCCCTTCCCAACCTCTAGGCCATCTTGCCTGTTGCCTGGTTCTTCTCTAGTCTGTCTTTTACATGGTGCCAGAATGATCTTCTCAAAGAATAAAAGATTATGTCTATCTACTATTAAACTCCTTCACATCTATGAAAGTATGCTCAAATCTTCAATTTACCTCAAAGAGCTCTTAATCAAGTGAGTCTTGTTATCATTCCTTTCCATAAACCATCTACCATTTCTACTCACACACACTTCACACCAGCCAGACGTATGTACCGGTGGATTTTCTGGAATGCTTTATGCTTCGCTCAAGCTAGTCCCTTTATGGTTTGGAACGGACATTATCCCCTTTCTCATCTAGTTAACTGATCTGAAAAAAATCTCAATTCAAGCCTCACCTCCTCTAGTTACTCCAGTGTCTGAAGTTTCTTTAGATTTCCAGAGCATGCTAAACATTTATATCCAACATAGCACTCATTTAGATTCATTTGTCTGCCTTTCAGTACAGATGCAATTTACATATTTATCTTTTCCCCTATACTGCTGTCTTCTTGTAGGCATAGAACTATGTCTTGTTGTATCAACATCAGATACCTAGTAGGTACTCAGTAACTGCTGGATAAATAGATCAATGATTAAGAGTTAAGAATGTTTGTGCATACATAATAAACACTTTCATGCATTACTTTTTTCTATATAAATACCTAAATACATGTTTCTATAAATTTATAAACATATTGTATTCTCCCTCTCTCACTTTCTCTCTCTGTTTACATTCACATACACATTTCCTCTGGACAGCCCCATTTTGAAAAGTTGAAATATTCATGACATACTTAATTTAAAAATGAGCATTTTAGTGTTCTTTCCATCTTGCTTCCTTCTGCTTCCATTTGTTTCCTTATTAATCTCTGCGCTATTCATTGCTCTCCTTTCCATGGTTATTCATGCAACTTCTTCTTTCCATTTTAAATATCTGAAGAAACAGAAACAAGAGAAGCTAGGATTACAGAGAGATAACAAAAATTTATTTTCTTTTAGCTTTTTTTGAGCATTACATATGTAAGTCCGGTTTAACTATGCTTTTGAAAAATAAAAACAAAACAAAACAAAAACTCTCACTTATTCACAAAGGTTCCTAGATTTTCTTTGAAGGAACCCTGACCAAAGGAGCCTCAGGCAAGAGAGAGCTGGATTTCTGACAAGTACCTTGTTGTTTTTGTTTTCTGTAATCTGGAGAAGTGATATGTCATCCCAGGCATTGTGGTGGGCCATAATTCAAGATTTGGCTTCATGACAATCTGGGGAGAGATAACTATCCAGGCATTTGGGGGTAAGAGCCAAGTTTTGTAGGACTTGGTGCTTGTACGAGTTAGGGGCCATTTAGGGAAAAATACAATTTTATTTTTATTATTATTTTTTAAAGATTTTATTTATTTATTCATGAGAGAGAGAGAGAGAGAGAGAGAGAGGCAGAGGGAGAAGCAAGCTCCCCACAGAGCAGGGAGCTCCATGTGGAACTCGAACCCAGGACCCTGAGATCTGGATCTGAGCCAAAGGCAGATGCTTAACCATCTGAGTCACCCAGGTGCACCAAGAAAAATATAATTTTTAAAAAGTTTCATTGTATCAGTGTGTTACATTAGCTATGTAACAAATTACACCACAACTTAGTGGCTTAAACAATAAGTGTTTATTATTTCACACACTTTTTTTGTGGGTCAGGATTTGGGAGTGGATTACCTGAGCGGTTCTGGCACCACAGACCTCTTCATAAGGCTACTTGAGTGTATATGACATCATTGCTGGCTTTCTCCAGAACAAAGCATCCAAGATAGAGCAAGGTGGAAACCTCAATGTCTTATGACTTTGCCTCAAAAGTCACAATCCATTATTTTCTCTATATCTTGTTGGTTATTCAGGTCAACTCTATTCAGTGTGAGGGGGACTAACAGGGACATGGAAGCCAGGCAGTGAGCATCTTTGGGGGCCATTTTGGAGACTAGCTATCACATCTATATTTGAAAATTTAAAAATAAATAAAGTTATGTAAACACAATGTTAAGGGCTCCTTTCTGATCTTTGGGAACATGTATCCAAATGAAGAACCTTGAGCTTAGCTGTTACCTTCTCCATGGTAAATTTTCTTTTGCAAACACCAATATCTGCCACAGGCTTTCTTCTCCTTTGATAAAAAGCATTGCGTTAAGCTCATCATCACACAGCCTTTGTGTTATCTTGCTTTGTAGCTGTTCCCCGAGACTCCAATTATGACCAATCCTCAGGATTCAGCATATAGTATGGTCATTTAGTAGCAAATTATCCATACAAACATAGATACCAAGAAGCTAGTGATATGACGTTCTCACATTAGGGTGTTTGTTCTGTTTTGTTTTTTAATGAAATGGAAAGAACTTCACGAGTCTATGCACACAGCATCACGTGTCTCAGATAAGAGCCCTGTGGCTGTGACCCCATCACCTCTGAATAACCAGAGTGGATTTTTTTGTTTGTTTGTTTGATTCACTAGGCAGATGTGCCACCTATCTCTTGTCATAATAATGTTGTGTGATAAGTAACCACAAACATTCCAAAGAACAGCACATGCTTATGGCTCACTGTCTGGTGTCACCTGTGTGTTGGCCATGGGACTCTTCTTATCTGGACTGGGTTTGATCGCATGTCTGGGGGATAGTGGTCTGTTGACCTATCTAGATTGGCCTTGTCTATAAATGATTGGCTGACTCAGCTCTGATCTACATGTCTGCCCTCCTCCATTAGACTAACTCAGGTATGTTCTCTCTGTAATGGCAGAAACACAGAAAGCAAACAGAAAGACACTCAAGCTCTTGAGGCTTTGGCTTAGAACTTGCACACTATTTCTCTATCTCATTTTATTGGCCAAAGCAAATAACATGGTTGAGTCCTTAGAGTTGGAGGGTGACAAAATTATATGGAAAAATGCACGAATACAGGGCTGAGACACAGATTGGAACCATTCTGTGATCTACTATAGCAACTTTCATTCTCCTTCCTCAGGAATGCAGGAGTACCATTTTTGAAGCTACATTTTCTCTCAGGCAGAAAACTTCCTACATAAAGACAGATATATATTTTTTTAAAGATTTTATTTATTTATTCGACAGAGATAGAGACAGCCAGGGAGAGAAGGAACACAAGCAGGGGGAGTGGGAGAGGAAGAAGCAGGCTCATAGCGGAAGAGCCTGATGTGGGGCTCGATCCCACAATGCCAGGATCACGCCCTGAGCTGAAGGCAGATGCTTAACAGCTGTGCCACCCAGGCGCCCCAAGACAGATATTTTTTAAGTCAAAGTTATGTGAGTCTTAAGTGGGTAGCTACCATTATGTTGGAGCATGTTGCCTTTGAGTTTTTCAAAATATGTAGCTCAATTTTTCTACTCATAGATTAGGAAGTGAGTATATATAGAAATCTATATGTGCAACCAGGATGTTGAGAAGCAAGATTCATGGTAATATGAAAATTCAACTTCATTTCTGTTTCTTGTTTCTTTAAGCTCTATTTAGTATGAGTAAATTTTCTCTGCTCTTTGATGAAATCTCTCAGACAAAGTTTCTCATCAGGAAAAAAAATAATAGAGTATTGAAGAGTGTCTTCAATCCTTGATTAAATGTTAAATCCCAGATATTAATCAAAAGTGGGTCTGAAGTATTAAAGATGATAAGAGTATATGAAGGGCATGCCTAGATTCTACCATCTTTGAACATTTTCCTACTCTGTGAACTTGACTTTTCCCAATAGTTTCATGGGCTCTTTGGAGATGACCATCATTGGGGAATGTTCTCTTCACATTCCTTGACAAGGGCAAAACCATTTCTGTCATGATGATGACTTGTGATTCCTTTCTCAGCCTTCAGGAACTTAAAATTTATCCACAGATTCTGGCTGTATCTTCCCAGGACCCGATTAGACAGATGACACAGTGAAGGCTCTTTCCCATATGTTCCTTATCAAGTTTATGTAAAACACACATTCTTTTTTTAACAAATTCAGGTAGCTCCCCAAATAACCACTTCCAACCTGCTGCCCCAGGATGCTTTTGCTTCCACAAATGCCAATCAGGACAAGCTGTATCGCCCACCTGCAATTCAAGCTTTCCCAGTCAACCCATGAAAGCTCCCCTCACCAAGTTTGGAGTAAAGAAAATATCTCTCTCCTTCGGTGATTTGGGGATGAGAACTCTGGTTCTCATTTCTGTCATTTCTGGTTGTCATTTCTGTCAACAGAAATTTCTAGGACATTTCTCTATAAATGTCTCTTTTCTTCTCCTTTATCAACCCATTTATAATCTGAAAAGTGTGTGGTGGAATCCATGAATTCTGGGTGTGGGTTTCAGTGATATCTTTTAAAAATCTAAATTTTGGTCTAGCAACTTAATGTCTTTTAAGTATATTTTATTTTTGTGATTTATTGGAAAATTGAATTTTTGAATCTTTTTATATATACAAGTCTCCACTTAGACCTAACCTGTTTTTAGGCAAGGTTGCCTGGAAAATGTCTCATCCTCCTTTTTCCCACTTCAAGTAGAGAGAAATTTTGAGTAAGAGATGCACTACCGTGGGTTGTCCCAGAGGGAAGTGTCCAATTGATCACGAATAGATATCTCAAGAAAGCGGGAGAGGAGAATCAGCAGTTAGTTGCTACTTGTGCTTCTTATTCTTTTCCCCAGCATCTTCTCATTTTCTTATAAACATCAATTTGCTGCTGTATTTCTAGCTCTAGGAGAATAATACACTGTTTAGTCTTACGTATAAAGCAGAGTCCATGGAAGAAGTTGAGATCATGGAGGCTTTTAAATTCCTTTCAATCCCTTAGAAGAAATAGCATAATCCTGGTGTTAATAACACGATGACCTACCATTCAAGTGCTTTATGCTGATGAAAAATGGGTAATCAAAGTTTTATCATTGGTAAATACAGAATATGAGGGAATTTTAAACTTTTTGATCTCACATGGTTTGGAACGTAGAGCCTTAGGCCTTTCAAATGAGAAACTTCTCTTTGATGACCGAAGTAGAAAGAATCATAGTGTATTCTTTAAAGTCCTTGTTGTATCATACTTGAGAGGTGACCGCAGAACACTGTCCTCTGGGCAATTTCTTTACTTTTTAATTGGTTAAACTATCCAAAACGTAACTTGGGTCTCTTCTAGGCCAAAGTGGCCTGGGGATGCTGAAGCCATTCTGCAGGAAATCTTTGTGCCTCCCATAAAATGAGCTGATTTGCTCTGATCTATATAACTTTGTAGTTGGAACCTTTAGTGCCCTGTGGTTCTCAAACGAATGTCCTAGGATGCTGGAATGATGGCTCCATTTTATGGATCCCATAATTTTGGAGGGAAGTGGTAGAACAGGATTATGAACTGAGGTGGGAGAAAAACGGCCAACCAAACAAATATCTTCTATTGTGCTTTAAAAAGAGGGATATATGGCAATTGTGTTTATTTTTCATCATTGCATTTATTTATTGTCAGTTGGGACTTACCCGGCAACTCTGGTTTTCTTCTGCAGTTATATTTTCTGTTGCAAAAAATCTATTTCATATCAGCCACATTTATCCCTGTCAAGCACGTCTTTTCTGTTCATTATCATATTCTTTACATTCTTTTCATATGAGACCCTAAGTGAATCTGGATATCCAAGACATCGGACACTTTCTACAACTTTCACAGGCACAGAGTCTCAGCCAGATGGAGAATCAGAAGGATGCCTGGATTCAATATTCTATTAGTCATCTCTGGCTCTGTGATTTATCATAACTTAACTACAACAAGAACCTCCCAAATGATCTTGTTAGGTTCAATCTTTTCCCGCTTTCGTTTCTCCCTTGTATGCTGTCAAATTAACATTATTCAAAAGAACAATGATCATTGTGTGATTCACCTAATAAATTTTTTAGGCCTCCACTGCCACTTTAGCTTTTCATCCTTGCCATCATATGCTGTCATGCTTTTCTAGTCCTCTCGTTTTGCACAACAGCCAAACTGATCTATTCACAATCCTCCGAATGGTCCTTTTGTCTCTGCCTTCTTTCATTTCTTCATGTCTTCCCATCACTCCAAATTACCTTGGTTCTTTTGCTAAACAAGAAGTTCAGCTTAGACTCCACCTCCTTTGAAGTCTTTCATCATCCCTGACATTTTTTCCATGGTTTTATATTTACGCACTGCAATATCGTCTCCTAAAGAAAACCTATTGAGGTCCACGGCTTTGTTGTTCAAAGCTTTGGATACATTTGAGGAATCATAAATCCATGCAGTCATTGCTAGAGGTACTGAAAAGGGAACCAAAAATACTTGCAAACACCCTCCTTGTAGGTACTATTTTATGATCTAGGTTATTTTTACAGAAAAATTAATATTAGTGTCCCTTGCTTCTCTCCAGGATGGCTTCCAGTCCAGGGCATTTTCCATCTACCTAAAGCAGGTCATCTCAAAGAGATGTTCTGTGATTTGGAGAGGAACTGCTATACCGAAAGGAACTCAACTGCATATGTAAATGAACTTGATAGAATTAAGAAAAACATATTAACTTCGAATAGCCCTAGCTGAACAATCAGTTCCGGTTTATCACAATTTGGTCTAATTGTTGATACGCTCCTTCTTGGCTGTCTGCAGCCCCGAAGTGTTGGGTCTCAGAAAGGCATTTGTGAGCTATTAAACTGGGTCCCTGCTTCTTCCTGCACCGTTTTTTGAAGTGTGATTTACTGCTGCCTTCGCCAGTCAGTATCCATTTATCATTTTAAATTTATACAATATTGTCACTCATAGATTGACTGCTGTCTACTTCATACGCTTCTCAGATGCTATGCTTAGATTGCAAGATCAACCAAGGGAGTGGTTATGGAAATCATGCAAGTCACTGATTACACTCTCCATGGCAAGAGTGCCTAGCTCCTTGCAAATGCCATCTGTGAAATGAGGCAGTGTTAGAATGTCTTTTAAGATGCTCATTGAGCTGGAGCGCCCAGTGAATCATCACCTCATTCTAATGAGTGAAATATATGCAAAGTATTTTAGTTAGATCTTGCAGGTAAGAGGACGGTTACGGTGCCAGTTTTATGGTGATGATTAAATGAAAGAATGCATACAATATACTTAGTCAAGGGCATGAAAAATAATTTGTTATTATTAGTAGTACCTTTGTCATTAAGATAATCTAAGGAATATTTTTGCAAATCTCACTGCAATTGATCTTTTTATGGATGGAGAAAGGAAAGAGCTGCCTCTGCGGGCATACTTTTCAAAGCCTATCTCTGAAATTCAGTTACATAGAGTATCATCCCTGGATTGCAAATCACTTCTGGAGAGAGCTCTCTCCCTCCCCAGGATAAGCCAGGTCTCCCACCATACACTCTAATGACTTTGATACTCTGCCTTTGGCGTGCTCTCAGGGTCGCAATCACGTCCTTGTAGATATTTATTTTGTTGTTTTTATTTTTGTATTACCTATCTCCTTCAGGAAATTTTGATCTTGGAAAAAATCAGTGTGTGGCTCTGTGTTGTGGTATCCCTACTTCCTGCATTGAAGGTCTGTTCAGTAAATTTTTGTTTTATGAATGTTGAATGCACGAGTAAATGTGGAGAAATTTGGAGGTCACCTGATAGTTGAACAATCTAATGTCAGAAGATCTGCATTCTAGTTCTGGTTTTTACACTGACTATCCATGTCACCTGAAGTAAGCCTCTAAGTCTTTATATCTTTACGAAAGGGTTTGTGCTAAATCAGTGGTTATCAATCCTGCTTATACATTATAATCCCCCAGAGAGATTTTTTTAAGTATTTAATTTTAGGCTCCACCCTAATTGAATTGGAGTCTCTGAGAGCCAGGCCCTGGCACTGCTACATACACATATTAAGCTTCTCAGGTGTTTCTAATGAATACCCAGATTTTAAAATCACTGTATTAGATTAATGAAATTTCTTCCATTTTCAAGTTGAGGTTGTTTTGCTTAGACTTCTGAAAAGGCTAGCTGTTTTATTAATTTATTTGTGTATTTGGAATGATTGTTTGCACATAGCAGGACCTCAATAAATGTTTTTGCTGCTGAGGTAGCAAAGAGTTCTACTAAGTTCATGAATACTAAATGCAGGAGATTAATCTGGTGGCTGGAATGATGTGTTCCTCTCTCATTTTATAGAAGGGTCAGGGAAAAAAGGCTTCCCAAATTAGCTGAAGATAAATTGGAAAACTCTCTAGCAATGACAAGGAATGTGTGGTGTCTGTACTGAAGATAATGAGATATTTTTAAATAAAACTGGTAGTCACTTACTGAACTCTTCCTATATACAAGAGTTTGAAGCACTTTGCATGCAGCGAGTAACTGTTTACTAACGGTACCTGAAAATTGATGCTGTCATCCACATAGTACAGATGAAGCAAAGGAGGCACAGAGAGGACAAGAGTCTAGGAATTGGTGGTGGGGAGGGGAAATCTAGATTAGAACTCAGTCTTTCTCCAGAAATGGGGCTTAGTCACCCTTATTCTTGGACAGTGAAATTTCATGAAGTACGAAGCTAGCCAGGACGAAGTGATAGTTCAGGCATGAAATCACTCTTTCAAAGATAAATATATGATACTCTGAAAAAGATGGCATTTAAAATCAAATAACCTATTTTTTCTTGTCCAGTGGAAATTTCGATTCTTGACCTTATGGGTTGTAACTACCAAGTATATGAGTTATCCTTTGCTGTGTAACGTAACAACTTAAAACCATGCAGATTTATTATGTCATTGTGTCTGGGGCTCAGGAATCCTGGCATGGTTTAACTGGGTTCTCTGCTTCAGGGTTTCTTATGAGGCTTTAAATAGGGATTGCCTGGGGCTACATTCCTAACCGAAGGCTTGACTGGGTAGGGATCCTCTTTGCATGCTCACTTACAGGGTTGTGGGAAAAAAATCAGTTCCTTGAGGGATGTCGGATTGGAGGCCTAAGTTTCTAAGTGACTTGCAGCCACAAGCCATGTGACCAGCAAGTCGTGTGGAGAGTCAAGAAGAATGCCAGCCAGGACAAAGTCCCAGATTTTTATAACTTCATCTCAGAAGTCACATCCCATTCTATTGCTGTATTCTATCTAATAGAAGAAAGTCAGAGAGATCACATAAGGGTGTGAATCCCATGGGGTCAAGATTATTTGAAAGCCAATTTAGAGATAGCTTGCCACAAGGAAAATGCCCACAGGGAATATGCCTGTGGCTCTACCTAGGACTGTAGCTGTGGATTTTGTTACAACTGGGTATTGCAGGACCGTGGAATCTTTGGTGGCTTGGCTATGGTAATGTCTCTAACTATGGATATTGCAGAATCTAAATTTCTTGACAAGGTAGACAATTATTTTCTGCCTTATAAATTTTGTAACCTCTTATACATCCAAACAATGACATACTCTGATAGAAAAGTTTTGCAACGTGGTGATGCTCCATTATTTCTTAGCTTCCCCCTCCCTTAGCCTCAGTTTAGCAGCTCCTGAGGAGCCAAGACCACAGATCCCTCTCACTCTGTCACATCTTGAAATCAAACTGGCTGAAAGACCTCTTCTCAAAGAAGTGCCTTTGGATTTTATAATCCCCGGTTGTGTTAGTTAGATAATTTGTCTTCCCTTACACCCATGAGGAAGTGAAACTAAATCAGGTTGCTAACAAACTTGTCTAACTAAGCAAGCCTGGCATCTTTTTTCATTTGCACACATCAATACCTTTATAGTCTATTATATTTTATTGGACCCTGTGATTCCCACAGGGATCTGTTTTTGTGTCACATAAAGGAATTGCACTGGATGATGAAGTTTTATTGCTCCAGATAACTTGTACTTTATTTATGTAAATACGTACTCTCAGTATTAGGATAAGCCCTGAGTCAGGGTAGTACTCTCCATGCAACTGACAGACCGTGACAGAATCATTGTCATCATTCAGGTTGTTTTGGGGTGCAACACAGGATAATGGCGTTATAGGTCATCTTTGACTTCACTTGGGGAGATGTGTTAGTAGTGCTTATGCTGTCATTTCTGGAAGTAATTTTCATTAGGTCAAAATAGTACAAAAGAGTCATGTGCGTGCAATATTTTGTAAGAACATTTAGCGTCTAATCATTTCATGTTTCTCATTTATACCTTCAAAGATTGGAGTGATATATCTATAAGACAAGGACCATCAAAGATTGCTGGCAATACCTAGGAGAAAGGCATGGAACAGATGCTCCCCTGGAGACTTCAGAGAGAGCATGGATCTGCAGACACCTAGATTTTAGACTTCTGTCCTCCAGAGCTATGAGAATAAATTTGTATTGTTTCAATCTACCCGGCATGTGGTACTTGTTATGGCAGTCCTCGGAAACAAATACAGGACTGTGTTCCTGTTGACTATCTCTGGCTTTTTAAATTTGTACATTTTATATGTCTAATGTGTTTGGAGGCAAGAATGAAAGGAAAGTACATTTTCTCATGAGAAAACAAGTTAAAAAATTGAAATTCATCCTTTTTTCAACAAGAAGCTTCTAGACGTTAAGTAACTCCATTTCTTCACACATATTCTCAGCCATTCCAGGACATACATCACCTGCAGATCCAGTAAAGAGATATTCATGTTTGGACTCAGAATGATGCATCTAGAGCACAAGAAGCCTGTTGAAGGGAATAAACACAAATAGCAAACAATGCTTGCTAGAGAAGATTAAGCAACTTTATTGAAAAAGTGAAAATGTAAATACTTGAAGATATGGCTACAGGAGAAATAAGAGACAGCAGAGTTAAAAATAATTTTAACAAGAGGATCTGAAATTAAATGTTGACAATTGCAAATCAATACTCAATTGTTTGAGATGCCAGGGGAGTTTGATCTGAGTGATGGACATAGGCTGACTCCTGTGTTCAGGGTGGACGGCAGTGTGGGCTTCCTAGACAATGGGGAGGGGATCATCAGTTACAAACAGTGGGTAAGAAGAAGAGAATTTCTTATCATGTGAAATTGAGCTGATGGATCTCTAGGGAATTGTTTTAAACTGTCAAGATTTTATTTATTTATTTTTTAAAAAGATTTTATTTATTTATTTGAGAAAGAGAGAGCAGGGGGAGGGGCAGAGGGAGAGGGTGAGGGAGAATCTTAAGCAGACTCTGAGCTGAGCGCAGAGCCCGACTTGCCCCACTTGTCTGACTCAGGGCTTGATCTCAAGACCCAGAGATCATGACTTAAACTGAAATCAAGAGTCAGAAGTTTAACTGACTGAGCTATCCAGGTGCCCCATAAGCTGTCAAGATTTTCAATAGAAGCAATGGATTTGTTTTCTCATAGCACAATGGATGACAGCAGCCATAGCAATACCCTCCCTGACCACGTTCACTGACTTGCCCCAGGACTCAAAAGCCCCAGTGATAGCCACACCCTAAGCCTCCATAGCCACAGCCTCCACTACCACGGGCCCTAAAATAGGTTCCATAATAGCTGCAGGATAGAGTAGTGGGAGATGAGGATGGGTTAGAGAGCAAATGGCGAATGTCCAAAATTTGACTGTTACTTCATCTGGGAGCTTAATGTAGCACCAGGAGTGTCTGTGGAAAATTCCAGGGCTCCAATTCTTAGTTCCATAAAAGAATTAGTGTCAAAATAATAGCTAATTCTGGTACATATAAGTGAAAAAAGTGAAGATGATAGAATCCTTGTAACAAAGTTAGAATTCTATGACCAATGAGAAAAAAAATAAGAGTTTTATAAATCTTTGTTTATGCTTTAACTTAAACTGAAAAATGCATGGCCTATGTTTGAATCCAGAGATTCATATATAAACTGAACACATTCCTTTCCAGGGCTGGGGAATTGAGCTAACCACAAGAATACGCTTGCCATTTCCTTTATATTCAAGGCAGATGTAACCTCTTTACATCCATAGAAAGATGAACATTTTCAAATATGGTTTTTTCTCACACGGCTTCTTAATACCATCTCATGGCATCAAGCTGAAAGCAGTCATCTGGGGATGTATTGTTATGTTCTTCATCTGGGAGTGTTGAATTTCATTTTTGTTGAGATACCATCCCTAAAAATAATGATTCCAGTTTCACACAATAGAATTCAGGCGTGTTACATTTTTTAAATGAACAGAAAAAATATGAAGAGAATACAAAATCTAGCATTTCCAAACTGAGACTTTGGGAATACGTATTATCTGTAAGAAGCTTAAAGTTGAAACTCAAAAACAAAGTAATTTAGCCTAAGACCCATCAGAAATATTCAGGGATGCGGGCACACAGAGACTAGGTAAACACACATTTTTTTTGTGTTAAGGTTTCTGAAATAAAAATTCAGAGTTTCCAGTAGCATTGGACTATGCAAAATAAGTACCTATGAGTATACAAGATGACAGGGTGCATTGGAGTTTATATGTTTATTTCATCATTACTTACCTGGTTCACAGATACATGGATGGAAAACAATTCCTCTGGGTGGACAATAGCCAAGTGTGTAACTGCAAAGTAAGAACAAGGTTTTGTTGTTGTTTTTATAAGAAAATGGTTAGGAAAATTAGTAGGGGAAGAATTTGGGGGCATGAATTGCACCTAGAACTAGCCTCCTTCCTTGGAGAAAACGCCATGATAATGATCAGAAAGTCTTCATAGCCACAGAAGCAGAGGAAGGGAAGGCTTCCCCTAGGCACGAGTAGCAGACAATTTTGCAAGGCTTTTCTGAGCGATATGATCACCTTTACATTCTACTATTGTTCAGAGTCACACAATCCAAGTTAATGGTAATCAGAATATAAAGAGCTATGGAAATCTTGTGAATCAGTAATGCCTGAAAACTGGGAAAGTGTTTGAGAGTGAGCATTTCTGTCATGAGTGTGTCAGAAATAATACAAGGTTGGGGCACCTGAGTGGCTCAGTTGGTTAAGCGTCTGACTCTTGATTTCAGCTCAGGTCATGATCTCAAGGTCATGAGATCGAGCCCCACATTGGGTTCTGCACTGGGTGTGGAGCCTGCTTAAGATTCTCTCTCCCCTCTTTCTACCACCCCCCCCCACTTATGTGCATGCTTGCGCTCTCTTTCTCTCTCTCAAAAAAGAAAAAGAAAAAGAAATAATACAAGGCATTGGCCAGTTTAATGAGAGTTGATGTGAATAAATTTAAAACCCCAAACTTGGCATTTTGAAGAGGCATGAAGAATAATTAAGAACAGGCACCTGAGGAAGAGATTAATCCATAAAGAACCAGTGCAATGACACTTACCCTATCCACAACTGGTCTAGATGTTTTCTAATTTCCTAGAATACAGAGTGTGAGGTTAACATTAATAGACCAATACTGCCATAGATCAAGATACTGTTATATTTATGTTATGTTTATATTTAAATAACTGATCAGTGAGTTGAATAAAAGTCATTTTATACTGTGGGTCCTTACCTCTATTTTTATTTGTTTATTTCTTTTTCTGGTATAATAATCTTAATCAGGAGACACATGTGAGAAATATAATTGGGTAGACCCAGTTGCTATTAAGATCCCTGTGTCTTGGGACAATAAATCAAGGAATAACCTAAAAGGTCTCTTTTGAATAAGACCTGCTTACATTTGTGTGTCTTACACACAACATCTCTGAGTATGGAGGGGCAGGTCATACCTTCCAAAGGGTACTTGCCCAAGGATGTGGGTGGGGCCTGAAATGACCCATACTACTCCTTTTTTTTTTTTTTAAGATTTTATTTATTTATTTGACGGAAAGACAGAAAGTACATGAGAGGGGAGGAAATGTCAGAGGGAGACGAAGAAGCAAACTCTCTACTTAGCGTGGAGCCCGATGAGGGGCTTGAAGCAGGACTTGATCCTGGGACCCCGGGATCATAACCTGAGCCGAAGTCAGACAATTAACCAACTCAGCCCGCCAGCTTCCCCTCCATACTACTTTTTAAGATTGAATAATATTCCATTGTATGGATACACCACTTTTTTTAAATCAATTCATCAATTAATGAACAATTGGATTGTGTCTACTTTTTGGCTATTATGAATAACATTGCTATAAACATCTGTGTATAAGTCTTTATATAGACATATGTTTTCAGTTTTCTTGGGTATATATTTAAGAGTGAAATTGTGGGTCATACAAAAACTCTAAAATTAACTTTTTGAGGAACTGCCAAATTGTTTTCCAAACTGGTTGTACCAATTTACATTCCCAACAACAATGTATGAGGCTTCCAGTTTCTCCACCTCCTTGCCAACACTTGTCATTGTCATTTTGATTGTAGACATCAATTTAGTGTGAAATGGTCTCTCATTGTGGTTTTGATTTGCATCCCTTACTGTCTGAGGATGTTGAGCATCTGTTTATATGATTATTAATCATTTGTGCATCTTCTTTGAATAAATGTTCATTCATACCTTTTGTGCATTCTTTTTTTTTTAAAGATTTATTTACTTTAGAGAGAGATAGAGCAAGAACATGTGTGTGAGTGGAGGGAGGCGGAGAGAGAGAATCTTAAGCAGATTCCTTGCTGAGCACAGAGCCTGATGTGGGGGCTTGAATTCGCAACCCATGAGATCACAACTTGAGCCAAAACCACGAGTCAGGTGCTTAACTGACTGAACCACACAGGCACCCCTTTTGTCCATTCCTTAATTGGGTTATGTTTACTGTTGAATTGCAAAAATTTTTAGAATATTCTGATTACAGGTTCTTTGTAGGATACATAAGTTGCAAATATATTCTCCTATCCTATGGTTTGCCTTCCCATCCTCTTGCTATTGTCCTTCAAATCAAAAACATTTTTAATTCTAATGAAGGCCAATTTATTTATTTTTTATTTGTGGCTTGTGCTTTTGGGTTGTTATCTAAGAAAGGTTGCTTAAAACATTTATGCATATATTTTCATCTAGGAGATTTGTACCTTTAGCTCTAACACTTAGGTTTTAATATATATATATTTTAAAGATTTTATTTAATTATTTATTTGAGAGAGAGAGACACTGGGAGAGGGAACACCAGCAAGGCAGTGGGAGAGGGAGAAGCAGGCTTCCTGCCAAGCAGGGAGCCCGATATGGGGCTTGATCCCAGGACCCTTAATGACTGAGCCACCCAGTCACCCTGGTTATATTTTGAGTTACTTCTTGAGGTGGTATGAGATATGAGGTAGGGTCTAGCTTTATCCTTTTGCATGTGGATCCAGTTAAGAATAGTTAAACCTATTCTTTCTCATCAGCTGGTCTTGATATACTTGTCCAAAGTCAGTTGACCATAAATCAAAGTGTTCGTCTTAACTCATCCTAGCACCTAAAGTCTAAAATCCCTAAAGTGTGGCTTACCTAAATATTATCTAAATGAGGTGTGGCTGATATGCAAGGTAATATTCATCTTCAGGCAAATTCATCTCCAGCTACAAAATTGTGAAACCAAACAAGTTATGTGCTTCCAAAATACAATGGTGGGACAGACATAAGGTAGACTTTTCCATTCCAATAGGGAGAAATAGGAGAGAAGAAAGGAGTAACAGGTCCCAAGTAAGTCCAAAACCTCATAGGGCAAACAACATTAAACCTTAAGCTTTGAGCAAAATCCTCTTTAGCTCAGGGCTCTGCCCCCTGGACTCACTAGGATGGTAATCCCACTTCTGAAGCTCTCCCAGGCTGGTGCTGCTGCACTGTGGCCCTGGGTGACCTTGCCCCCATGGCTCCACCTGCTCTGGCCCTCACTGCAGCTCTTTGCAGAGGACTCTCTCCTGATACACTGGGAATATTCTGGCTTGGCTGACCTGGAGAGGAATTAGTTCTGCCATCCCACGCGGGGTGCTTGCACTAAGGGTCTATAATTGGAGTGGTAGCCCTGATAGTCTCTGAATTGTCTTTGGCTCATTCTTCCATTGTCTGAAAGGGTAGCACCTGGCTATTGAGAGAGATGACCCACACTAATCTTGTCAAGTGGCTGCTTGGCCTTACCCTTAGTGTTCTCACCTTCTGTGATTTGGATAGGCAGAGGATTTTCTAGATCCTTGGTTCTGCTTCCTTTTAACATAACAATTCTGTCTTTAAATCATGTCTCTTTTCTCACATTTGACTGAAAGCAGTCTGGAGGAACGCAGGCACTCCTTCAACACTTTGCTTAGAAATCTCTCAGCCAGATATCCTATTTCATTGCTTGCAAGTCCTACCTTTCACAAAACACTAGAACATGAACACAATTCAGCCAAGTTCATGGCTGGTTTGTAAATTTGCTCCAGTTTCTAATAATATGTTCCTCATTTCTGATTGAAACCTCCTCAGAATGTCCTTTACTGCCCACATTTCTGCCAATATTCTGTTCATCACTGCTTGTATTGTCTAAGAAGACAGAGGCTTTCTCTACACCTCTCCTTTTTTTCTTTCTCTGATGCATCAGCATTGACTGTAATGGTCCAGTCACAGCAATGCAGGCTTTTTCTAACATACACCTTGAAACTCTTACAGCCTCTACCCATTAACCAGTTCCAAAGCCACTTCCACATTTTTAGGTATTTGTTACAGCAACACCCCCCCCCCCACCACCGACTTTTTGGTACTGATTATGTTTTCTTCCATTTGGGCTGCTTTCCCAAATATACCACACACTGGGTGACTTAAACAATATTTATTTCTCATAGTTCTCTAGGCTAGAAAGCCCAAGATCAAGGCTCTAGCAGTTTTGGTGCCTGGTGAGAGCCTTCTTCCTGGTTCATACACATCTTGCTACGTCTTCACATGGCAGAAGGGGTAAGAACTCCCTGGGTTCTCTTTATAAGGGCACTAATATCATTCTTGAGGGGCTCTATCCTCATGACCTGATCACCTCCCAAATGCCCCACCATCACTTTGGGGGTTAGGATTTCAATATATAAAATTTTGGAGGATAAAAATATTTATTGCATGGCATTCTGTTTCATACTTTCCATGGGCTTTTCTCTTTCTTTCTTTGTCCAGGTACCTGCATCCACATGTATCTATCATTTCACTGGATACCTCTTCTGGGAAGACATTTTTGACTTCACAAGCTAATTTGGATAACTGTATTTCCTATGTACTTCTATGAAATTCTTTTCTTTATTCCACTAATGTTCTGACAACTCACTTGTCTTTATGCATGGGGTGAGTTCTCAATAAGTGTGTCCCAGAACTTTATTCACTATATATCCTTCACAGATAGGTTGGCAAATTTTAATTTATATAAAACATTTGCTAGTACTTTAACTGAGGATACGCTTGCTCTAGTCATGGACTGAGTTTTCATATGTGCTACAAACACAAAAATAGTCAATGCTAACGGACTAGAACATTCTTAGTGCCCTTACAGTCCCTCTAATGATCTTTTAAGAGCCACGACCCTGTAAAATTTACCATGACATCCCAAGGAAAATTGATCTCTCTTTTAGTTGGTTCCCACTGTGTCCACTACTCTTTTGCCACCTAAAGCACACAATTGTGGTCATTTGTTTATATATCTGTCTCTGGTGGATGAAGGCAGGATCATGCTCCATGCATCTTTCTGATCTATATCCTAGTGCTCAGTCAAGCATTGTGAACAGCTAGCAAAAATTTTGAAGGAATGAATGAATTGATCGAGTAAGTTCAGTTTTATAATATTCAAAAGAGAACATAATAGAATATTCACATACACTTGGAAGCCAAGGAACAATAAATTACGATTGCCCAGGAAGGGATTTATTATGTTTTTGGCCAATCATATGCAAATTAAAATTGCTTTTTATAGTTGATTATATAGTTCTCAATTTTAACTAGATGATATAATGATGGTAGACTATAAGAGAATTGAATTCTACTTGTTGACATAAAGTTTGATTAGTTTGAAAAGGGATAAACTACTTCTCAGAATTTGTAAAACCCAAAAGTCTGATATTCAATCCCAGTTCAGCAGGGTACTCACATTTCATTGCCTAACATCACATTCAGTATATATGGCACCAAACCTTGCCACAAGCAATTGACCTCATCCCATTTTTTTCCTCCTATGGCTAATGGCTTGAAATCTTAAAATAATTTATGGCCATTTTTTATTTGCCATTCCCACACTTTCTCACATCTGAGGTGTCTTATCTTCTATGTTTTATCATTCTTCTTGTGATTCATATTCTCACAGCCTCAGCTTCAATGAAACATACCGGGCTCTCAGAGCAACCCCTTAATTACTCTCTTACCTCATATTTCTTTATTTCATGATGCATTCCACAAGCCCATAACCCATTGAATCTTCCCAAGAGAATCAAACCAAACCAAGCCAAAATAATAATAATAATAATAATAATAATAATAATGACAACAGCAACAATGTTTTTTGTTGAAATATTTTAAAATAAATCACAGTTATTATGTTTCATAATATACAACATTTCCGTATGAACCTCCACATACTAACAGTATTTTCTCACTTTATCAGAATAGCATTATCACATGTAACAATATTAACATTTCCTCTGTATCAACTAATACAGGAGTCAAATTTTCCTCATTGTTTAAAATGGGTGTTTCAGTTTTTCTTTTTAAATCAGGATTCAAGTAAGTTCCTTCCACACACTGAATTTACCTGCTAAGTGTTTCACTTCTCTTCAAATTCAGAATCTGTATTTGATATTATTGACTTGAAGAAATCAGATCAGTTGCCCCACAGAATACCTTATGATATGGGTTTGTTTATTTGCTTGTTCAGGGTATTAGATTGTTTCTCTAAATCATGAATTTTATATAAATTGAAGATATTAGGTCTTAGTTTAATGCAGTTAATACTTTGGCAAGAGTATGTCATAGGCGATCAGTGTAGTATAGTGGGCATGGGTCTCCCAGTTGTTCCAAATCTCTTTTAATCTAAATAATTCTCATCCCCCTCCAATTCTTTTCTGGGTCCCCCCCTACCCTTCTCCCATACCTGCCATTGAAGCAGCACACTCCTCACTAGAATTCACTAGAGTTCTGAATACTGTGGTCTATAATATATTATATTTCACACTTACTTTTATGCTATGCTATATACCATTTTAAAGCACATTTTCTATTTTGTGTTAAACTTTTTTGTTCAAATGGGTTGTAGGTCACCGGGAGTCAATTCCTATATCCCACATGTTGTGTTTTTCCCCGTGGCATTGAATATTTTGTAGATTTTCACTATATATTTTCTTTTTTATGATTTTATGGTTGACTTCACAGAGACTTACCCATGTCTTTTTCATTTCTTATAGAAAAAAAAATTAAATACTGAAGTATTCTTTGTTTATGCCACCTATAGTATATGGACAAACCAAACAAACATGGCAAGAGAAAGGCAACATACAGCAACGAGGATAATTGTAGATACTAAGACCACATGCACAGCCCATGCAAGTATGGAGACCGTGCACATGGACCCCACTCAATGTATATTTGTGCCTGCAAATGAGTGAATGCTCAATTCACTCAAAATGTGAGGAATATTGTGATATCTTAGGTCAAGAATGTTCTTGAAATTGACTGCTGCTTATTATAGCAGCCAGAGTCCCTTCAAGTAGTTCCCCAACAATTTTCTAGTGTAAAGGTATTCTACCAAGAGTTACCTATAAAGACCTTTGACACAAAACACCTAGCATGCACTCAGATGCTAGCATCTATTTTCAATTGCTGTTGAAAATAGTCCTTCTTCCATCTGTCCAAGGAATATCATGGAAGATTTAGATTAGCTGAAGGTCCCAGGGGTTCATTTCTACCACTTGCTGTCCCAAACTTTTCTCTGTAGTCCTGCTTTTGTCTCCATCAGAGTTTATAGAAAAAGTTAATAAAGCATGTATCAATCTGGTCATTAGGGCTCCAGACTATGGAACTGCGCTTTCATCAGTAAATAAAACTGTCATCTCACCTGACTAATAACAGCGGGCAACTCCCTGGGGGACTTTACACAGCATCCCATTCTGTTTCTGGGCAGCTGCGTATAAATTCAAATTATTGTGTTATGTCTCCTAAAATAATCTTGGGCTTCATTATATAGCATTGTGGCATGGTGGACTTAGGCACTAATAAAGGCAAGAAATCTCTCTCTGGGATTAAATTCTAGTATGTTTGTTAAAAATTTATACTTGCATTATCCTTACATCCTGCTTACCTCATTTGTTTGGGTGTTGTGACTATTATATGCTAAGACTTGCTTGGAAAGCTTTGAGCAAGTGGCCCTTTCTTTTCACAATATGTAAACAAGGTAAACCAAATATAAGTAAATTAATTAAAGATAGGATGCCAACTGCTTATAAACAAATGTTGAACTCATCTATAGTAAACACTGATGAACAAATTGCAAACCAAGCAAGAGTTAAATAAAGCCATGCTCTCTAAAGCGTCTTCCAATCGTATGGGTGCATGATTTGGTTTTCTATTACTTTAAGCATGCTTTTGGTTTTTAAATGTTTTCTTTATTTGATGTTATCTTTATTCACAAGATAATATATGCATGTAATAATAAGTGAAGCAATACAAATACGTATAACGATCAAGTTAATTATCTTCCATCCTACTGCCCACACATACCATCCCCTCCAGGTGACCTTCTATTACATTCTCCTCCCTCTTACAGACATACGCAGTTTTGTCTTTACCCATAGTTATGCACATATGCAGTTTGGAGTTTGTGGTTTCAAACAAAAGGAAACCATACCATACATACTGATAGGTATTTTGGATATGTGATAAGTCAATAGATATAATCTCTATTATATATCACACATACAAATGTAAGTATATAAATGATGTGTTCTTTATTCTGGGAATTTTTTTCAGTTCAGTTTCTATTTTTCTTCATTTCTCACCTTTTGGTTAGCCCCTGACCTTCTCTTAATCCCGCCCACCCATCCACTCAACACAAGACTTCAGTCCCTACTGCTCTCCCAGCCAGATAACCATATGCTAAATTAACCAGCATATGGATTTCCCCCTCTCTTCCTCTCTCTTCTTCTCTGTATATATACATATAAAATACATAAGATATATATAAGTAAATATACATATAAGTAAATACTTAATATTTTAACTAAGTTTTCAGCTGTTCTTTTTGGAGCTACAGATCTGCTGATCTCTTTGCAGTGCGTTTTGGCCCATATGGGGAACTGGAATAAAATCTCTCTGCTCAGGAACCAAATGTCATTTACTTCCCCAAGTATTTAGGATTTTAAGGCTGCTTAATGGAACTAGAAAAAATTTTGTGTTCTGGCCATCACTAATATTTCCTTTCAATCTAGTTAAAGCCTAACTTTTCACTGCCTTCAGCCACCAGGCCAGAAATTTTGCTCCATGTTGTTTTATGTCACTGAGATTTCCTTTATAGACCATTTCTGACTTGTCATCACTCCCACCATATGAGCAAACATCTCCCCGCTGGTGCCTGATGGTGCTAAGTTTTCCAGAAAATTGTAAGCTTCCTGTTACAATTTGCTCTTTTGGCTTATAGATGTTGCATGATGTCTCAATCATAATGACATCTTTATCCACTTCCATGCAAAGCAGAGAAAATCGGGATTCTGTAACGCTGGGGTAAATTAGCAAATAATGAAATAACATAGCACATCATTTGAGGTCAATGCGTAGATTTAGAAAGTGATGATGGTTTTCAAGTTCACTCACAGTTTTGTTGGGATGATGAGCCTATTTAGACCTGACAATAGATCAGCTTCTACGATGCCAGCGTACAAGAGTTAAGCAAGATTTTCCATGAAGTGTCTCTGAGTAGAACACGTAAGGAACTCGGCAACTGATTACTTAAGTAGGTAGCTTATAATGAACTGTAAATGAGCACTCCTGCAAGGAGTAAAACATAGCTGTCACTAGATCCCTAGTGTGAGTCCTTAGAGCCCCATCAAGTAGAAAAAAAAAAAATCAGCCCCTGTTTGCAAATCCTGGGAATTTTCTGGTTCAGCTTGTTCAAGTGGCCAGATTTGGATCCATCAACCATAAGCAGAACATGGGGATCATATTTAAAATGTCTGCTTCTTTGGTAACTACGTGGATGGAGTTTGGGGTCCATTCCCAGACATGGAAGGTTGGAGAGACTCTCCTCTAAGTGATCAATAAAGTCTCTTTTATTGTAATTGCCTTTATTATGATATTATCCACTCTTGATTGTAATTTCCATGAGGACAGACACTATGCCCATCTCATTGACTGTTGAATTGCCAGTGTCTAGCTCGGGGTCAAAATTTATGTCACTACTCTAGAAATACTTGGTGAAAGAATAAATGTTTGAATGAATTGTGATCTCTGACAATGCCTTCCTAGAAAGTGTGTGTATCTTTGATTTCCCCCATACATCTCCTTCCTGACTCACTTTTTACCTTTTGCCTGCTGCTTATCTGTATTACAATCCTTTTCTTCTGCTCACTACTGAATATTGGGATACTTTATTTCTCAAGTTAGTACCACCTTTGTCCAACTGCTCTGAAATCTCACTCAGTTGTCTCTTGAGTTCCAAATTTTTACCACACATTGCCATTAAATAGTTTCACTCGAGCTTCCCATAGATAACACCAACATATACCTGGACTCAACTGAGCTTTCAGATTTCCACCCTGATGGTCCCCCAAGTGCTCCCAGCCCCATGAGCATCTGCTATTAGCTTCACAATCCATCAACTGCTGAACCTCCAATCTGGAGCTCATTGTGCACTACTTTTTATTCCTTGTGACCCTTCACTTTCACAACATATAAACAAAGCCTGTATTTATTTTTTTAAAGATTTTATTTATTTATTTGACAGAGAGCAAGAGTGAGGTGGGGGCAGAGGGAGAGGGAGAGGGAGAAGCTGGCTCTCCACTGAGTAGGGAGGCTGATGCATGGCTTGATCCCAGGTTGCTGGGATCATGACCTGAACCGAAGGCAGATGCTTAACACACTGAGCCACACAGGTGCCCCTAAGCAAAACCTTTAAAATTTCTTAAATGCCTATTTGGCCTGGGCAATATTTAGAATCTTAGTTGCTGCATCTTTACAGTAATACCTCTTGAGTTAAGACCTGTTTGCATAGCCTCTTGAATGGTCTTGGGGTCCATGGTCATACTCCTCAGCCAACTTTCTTTCAGTTAGCTGCCATAATGATTTTTATACAACGTAAGTCTCTAGGGGAAAATATCACAATATCTAGTATCCTTAAAACAAGATATATATGGCCTCGATGTTCTGATTTCCCTTAACTGTCCAGGGCATAATTTTTTGCCACTTGTTTTTGTCCCTTTACTCTCTAGGGATAACATCAATTTATAGCTCTGCAATTCAATACTTTTTCTATGTCTGCACACATTCTGTTCTCCCTGCTGTGGCATACACTTTGCCTTCTTCTTGTAGCTCTCCTCCATCAAGAATTAGTTCAAATGTAACCTTTAATGAAAACATATTTGTTCCCTGCCTTTGCTCTTGGATCTCCTTTTTTGGGTGCAGACATGAGACTTCCCCTCTGTATTTCCACTTGACCATTATTTCATCTGTCATGTTGTAGTATATATTCTTGTTTATGTACTTGTTTTCCAACTCAACACATCTTTTCACATTTGTAATAACACTAAGACCTAACAGAGAGTCTTATGTATCTGTTACTTAACTGATACAAAATTATTTTAATTATTTTATTGAACAAGTGAATAAGTAGTGAATTAAAAAAAAAAAAAACAACTAACAAAGCTGGCCAGGCCAAAGTAGGTTTAATGAAAAAAAAAAATGAACCTAGAGTTTCCTACTGATGAAATATACCAAATTGTAATTTACCTGGTATATAATCATGAAAAAAACATCAAGTTGAAAGAAAAATGTAGTTAATCTAGGACATGGATGTGGATGTGTTGTGAATTTAATAATCTATTCTGGTTGCCCAGGATTGGATTGGCTTGTTAACAATTCAAATTGAGTAAAACGGGTGCAATAAAAGATGCTGTGGGACAGAATTGCTGTCACACAAGAAGATGGATTCAACAGCAGCTATGACTCATTTGATGCCTGGGGACAAGTAACAATTTGGTGTCAGCAACCAAATCCACACCTATCACGGCCGCATCTATAGCCGCAGCCCAAGATTCTAAAGGCACCAAAGCCACAGGCATAACCATGTCCAGAACCCAGATCTCTATCATAGTTTCTGCAGTAGTATATTGTCAGGATTTAAGGTTCTAGCCTAAAAGAAGAGTAAGTTGAAGCAAGTAAAAACATTAAATAAATACTAACAGTCTTATATGCAGTATCAGGGAGGTGGGGCAAACTGCAGGTACTCCTGACATCCTCATATAGACCAAACTTTATTTAAAAAATTTCATCAATTACGGGATGCCTGGGTGGCTCAGTTGGTTAAGTGTCTGACTGTTGATTTCAGCTCAGGTCATGATCTCAGGCTCATGGGATTGAGCCCTGTGTCGGGCTCCATGCTCAGTGCAGAGTCTGCTTGAGATTCTCACCCTCTGCCCCTCCCCCCACTTGAGTGCAGGCACTCTCTCTCTCTCTAAAATAAATAAATAAAAAACCTCATTAATCACCTTTCATTAGATAAAAAAGACTCCACATATGCATTAAAGTTGAGCTCGTTTTCTTGGTATGTTTAGATCTTCCCAAACAGTTGATGAGCTTTAAATGAAAAAAAAAAAATGCTGAATTCAATGACCTTGCTCACACTGATGCTGAATTTAACCTTTGTAACCATGCTGCATGACATCACGTGGAGAAGGCAAATGCCTTTTTCCTCCAATGATTTTGCTAATAACACCCTTCATCTTATATGCAGATTTAATCAACACAGCTGGGATGTTATCTATATAAATCTTAGGAGCAAATAATATATTTTCTGTACAAACTACCACCGACTCCAATCACATTTTACTCTGTGGTTTTTGTATTGCTATGTTCTCTCAGACATAATACCACTTTGTTGCTTGTATCGTTTCCCCTTCTCCGTTCCTTCAAGAAGTTGTCTAGTTATTATCCTATACCTTTACCAGAGTGTACACATTTTTTTGCAGATGGTAAAAACTTTGGCAATCTTATTTGACTCCAAGTTTGTGGGAACACAGAATAGATCTTTTGTTTGATAGAGATCATTACTATTAATTTTTTCTTCAGGAATATTGGCTCTGTATGTATCATGCACCTGTACATAGACTTAAGTTTTGAGAGATAGATTGATCTGGGCATTATGATTAAAAAAAACTGAGAATTTTCCTTCACCACTATCCTCTAGGGTCCTGTCTGATTTGGGCTGTTGTACTGCAACCATCCACTTTTATCAGGTGATGTGACTTTATTGACAAAACCATCTATAAGTCAGGACTAATTTTTTTCTTCCTGGGAAAATGGCACAAATCCACAGATGTGTGTGGAGAGCCACAGCTCAGCAGGGTAGAATCCATGGACTCTGATCCACTTGCCTCTATAATTTATTTGCACTTTCTGGGCTTCTTCAAGTCCAATCTCATATACACTACTTTGATGATGGAAGAGTTGTTGTGTATACTCAAATTTGTGGCTTAGAAAGCCAGACAATATCTAGTTCATAATGCACACTTCAAGTCACATGGTCACTTGGTGTCCCGTGGTCAAGAGCTCAGTCATGAGCTAGAAGCTATTTCTTTAAAGGGTAGTAAAAATCCACAGAGGACAGCATAAATTTGCTCCCAAACCCTAAAATCCTGTGTTGTGATTCACTTCTACAGACCTGTAAAAGCCTCCCAATACCGTCCTTGTCTTCCATAGACACTTCGAGCACCTTTGAATCTGCTGCTTCATAAAGACCGGCAGCCGAGCAGTAGATACAACAGCACATGACCATCTTGGAATTTCCTCTTGCTCTTAAGTCACTCAAATGGGCAGCCATTTTATTACTTCCCTAATGGATAACAGGTAGCATGTCCAAATGAGGAGTATGTTGCCATGAAAAATCCAAAGAGGCCAATAAGTATTTTGTTTCTTGCTTAGTGATGATGTCACAACTTGTTCTTCATCCAGATCACTGGGACTCTAGAAACTTCAGTAAGGTGAGAAGCCCCTAAATTTTTGCAGGATTTACAACCTCTGTCACTCATGGGTCTTATCAAGATGTTCAGAGTAGTTGCTAATTCTTGTTTCCTGGATCTAATCACCATCATATTATCGATATAGTGGAGTAAAGGGATGTCCTTTGGAATGCAAAGTCAAAGTCTCTGTAGACTAATTTTTGCCCGAGGGCTGAAGGTTTAGCATACTCCTGAAGTGGGGTGGTTCAAGAGCGTTACTGGTCCTGCCTGCTGAAAGCAAAGGGATTCTGCTCTTCTTTATTTACAGGGAGAGAGTAAAAAGCCTTTGCCAGACCACAGAAAGTGCAAACCATATTCTAGAGGGTGCGTATATTTGCTTCAGCAAAGAAACAATGTCTGAAATAAAATCTACATGTGAAGTCACCACTGGATCAAGTTTATGATTACTCATTTTCATGCCTTAAAATCCATCTACATTTTGTAGAGGTAAATTGAATAAAGATGTGAAATCGCAACCCCTGAAACTTTACAAACTTTAATGACAGTGTTGTGGCTTGAATTGTGTCTCCTCAATGAATATGTTAAAGCCTTAACCCCTAGTAACTGAATGTGACCTGGTTAGGGAATAGAGTCTTTGTAGATGTTATCAAGCTAAGATGAGGTCATATTGAATTAGGGTATACCTTAAATCCAATCACTGGTGTTCTTATAAGAAGTCCATGTGAGGACACAGAGACACACAAGGTAAGGTCATATAAAAATGGGGGCAGAAATTGGAGTGATGTGTCAAGTGATGTGACATGCTAAGACAAGGAAAACCAAGGATTGCCAGCAACCATCAGAAGCTAGCAGGAGACAAGAAAGGATTCTCCTCTAGGGCCTTCAGAAAGAGCATGGCCCCACCAACACTTTAATTTTGAATTTTTGGACTTCAGAACTATGAGAGTATAAATTTCTGTTGCTTTAAGCTACCTAATGTATGGTGCTTTGTTACATAAGCCTTGGGAAATGATTACAGGTAGCATTAATATACTTAATCTTTCCAGAAATAAACTATTGTTTTTAATCTACTATTTTGGTAGGAAGAAGAAGCTCTAGTGGTTTTGTTCTTCTTTTTTTTTTTTTAACCATAATAGACCTCACTCCAGGGACTCAATGTGTAGATTCTGCCAGTTATAAATATATCTTTGCTAATAATGCATACTCACAAGGAGGTTTCATGGATTTACTGAGCCCATTATGAGATAGATCTAAGCCAAAGCTCCATTAATCATGTGCCTGGACCGTAATGGTATTTTGGGACCCTAAAAAGTTAGTGTTAGGTAATCCCTGAAAATTCTGGTACTTTTTCCTTCCTTGGTGCACTGTCACTAAAATTGTCACTTGTCATTAGTCAACTGTTACTGATACCGATAAATTGTCATGGGTCCTTTCAAGGAAGGCTGAAGGGAAGACTTATAGTATAATTTCTGGGCAATGTAGTGGGGACCTTGCTCAAGGGCCTGTCTTCCATTCATTCAAGGAGCTCTGAGTCTGTTAACTGGCTTAGAAGGAATTAATTGGTATAGTTTCTTTTGTCTTTTGGTCTTAACTCTACTCATTTCTAAAGTGACTTATGTCAGCAACATTTTTCCCTACTCTCTTCAGTGAGAACATTTCATGTATTTGTAATATAGTTAGGTGACTTTGTAATATTCTGTATTCTATTCTGGAATGCTCCATTCTTCTAAAAAACTTTAAAAAAAATTGCATAAGTTAAGATTCACTGTTTGTGCTGTGAACCTATATGGATTTGGGCAAACAGTGTTATGTATTTGCCAATACAATATGCAGAATAGTTTCACTCCCTAAGAGAACTCCCTGTGATTTGCTCATTCTCTTCCTTTCCCTCTACTTGAACCCCTAGAAACCACTGATATTTTTACCATATGTCTAGTTGTGTCTTTTCTGGAATGTCATAAAATCAGAATCATACAATATGTAGCCTTTTCACACATTGTTGTAATTGACTTGCTAATTCTTTTGGGAAGATTTTTGCATCTATATTCATGAAAGAAATTGCTTTTTATTTTATTCTTAAGTTATTTTATTTTTTTTTTTTTAGAGAGAGAGAGTGAGCATGTGGGGAAAGGCATAGGGAAAGGGGGAGAGAGAATCTCACAACCCTGAGATCATGACCTGAGCTGAAATCAAGTGTTGGATGTTTAATCAACTGAGCCACCCAGGAACCCCCAGAAATTGCTTTTTAATTTCCCTTTTGTAAAATATCTTTATCTGATTCAGGCATTAAGATAATGCTGCCATTTTAAAATAAGTTAGGAAGTACTTCTTTTGCTTACCTTTTTGGAATATATTGTAGACAGTTGGGGTAGTTTCTTTCTTAATTTTTTTGCTAAGGTTCACCAGTAAAACATCTGGGCATAGTGCTTTCTTTTGTGAAAGATTAGTAATTATTGACTCAATTTCTTTAATAGAGATAGGACTGTTAAAGTTATCTATTTCTCTTTGTGTGAGTTTTGGTGCCTTGTGTCTTTCAAGGAATTAGTTCATCTCTTAACATGGGCCTATGGAAATTTTGCAAGGACATTTGACTGTTCAAGGACAAGGACTGAATGTCCTTATAATCCCAAAAGAATAATTAAGTAGATGATTTAACTTTCCTTATTGAAATGTTAAAGAATGTTAAAAAAAAATTTTTTTTTGCATAGTTCAAGGCAAGCAATTTTCTAGTTTAATAGACATCATTAAATTGTCACTTTCTAATTGGATATGTGTTTCAATTCCCAATGTACTTTGATGGTCTGTGAAAATTAATCAAAAACACATATGTGATTATAAAGGTATGTTTCAAATACAGCCCAGGGAAATTGGCATTTCAGATTCCTGCATTAGATTTAGGGAGAAAGCCAAAATTAGTGAGAAAAATATGTAATTGTCATATCTTGAAAGAGAACTTGGAAATACAAAATTTACTAGTCACTGATAAAAGTGAGACAGTAGCAGTCCAGGGTTTGCTTAGACCTGGTTTCCAAAATGGTAACCATGAGTCTGTTCTTACAGATTCTCCCAGACATGAAGGACAGGCAGCCCACCCTGCCTGTGGACACCAGATGAGGGTAGGCTTCCAATGTTGTTCCTGTTAACTGAAGAGGAAGAGCCATACACATGGGAATCATTCAGCCACACAAGTTGAATGATACTGCCCTGCTCAGGGGAGGCAGAAAAATCCAACAGGCTGAGGCATTTTGGAATATTTGAGGGAAAAAGGGATTGTAGTTTTACTAACTGTAAAGCTTAAAGTGATGAGGTGTGGAGAGGAGTAGAAGCTGTGAATGCACGTGAAACCCGAAAAGAACAGATTGTACAATGGTCGTCTGAAAAAGAGCAAAAAAAGTAATGTAGTGACTTCAAATATACCCCAAACTCACGATGTAAGTAAACACACAAGGAACAACGATAAATGAATGCAAATGGCAACAAGTAGTATTCCCAATGGGAAAGTTTACTGAAAAATAAACTTAAAACTTTCTCACATGACAGCTGTTTGGTTAAGATTTTAACAAAGAAATAACAATATTACCAATAATAAAGGAAACTATCTTTTTCTTTTTTAAAGATTTATTCATGTATTTTAGAGAGAGAGGGAGAGAAAGAGAGAGAGAGAGAGCGCGCATGAGCAGGGGGGAGGGGCAGAGAGAATCCTTAAGCAGACTCTGCACTGAGGGCAGAGCTGGATGTGGGGCTTGATCCCAGGACCCTGAGATCATGACCTGAAGTGAAACCAAGGGTCTGATGTTTAACTGACTGAGCCACCCAAGTGCCCCAATAAAGGAAACTCTCTTTAACATGTAGGACAGCCCAGGTGATTTTGGTCAGTTGAGGTTGAGACATGCTGAATCTAAATTATTTTTCCATGTATCTTAGCATATATTTGCCACTGAGTCATAATGGAGTTACCAAAACAAAGAACCCTGGAAGCAGAATCAGTGAATCAAAGGAAGAGGAATCCAGGCTGAGCGACTCAGGAAGATCCTCGCTATAACCCACAGGACCAGTATCTGCCACAGCAAGATGTGTAGCCATAAACCCACTTGCCAGGAACGGCCAGCAATACCTGTACCGACAGATGAAAGATGACTCCGAACTTTGCCATGGAAGAGAGGAGAAGGCAAGAGGGTCAACCCTCAGAGACGAAGACCCTTTGCTCTTCTTTGCTCCTGCTTTTACTGGTCCTTCAGGATAATCACAAATCGTTACAACTGTTCCTCAAGCACATGATGTTGACAAGGGGTCTTACTGAAACTGGGAGCATCTGTTTCCGGGAAGATAGGATATGCTAATTTGGGCGTGTCCTACAAGTTCTGCTATAAATAGCCTAAGGGACAACGCCTCCATCTCTTAGATCACAGGGCGACTGTTTGGGCTAGGAAAGCTTTGGGAAGGCAACTCCCTGCAGCCTTCCAACGGCTGAGTGATCACATAGACCTCAGCATTCCAAAGGCCTACACCCTTCTCCCAAACCTCCCCTGCCCTTAGCGGCCTCTGTGTTCTGTCTTACAGAGCCAGCTATTATGGCTGATTTCATGATCTACATTGACCCCAACACCCACCCGCCTGCCTTAGTCTGTTCAGGCTGCTGTAACAAAGCATCATAGACTGGGAGCTTAGACAGCAAACATTTATTTCTCATAGTTCTGAAGCCTATGAAGTCCAAGAGCAAGGTGTTGGAAACTGGTGAGGGAGCTGTCTGGGATCTCTTTTATAAGGGCACTAATCACCTCTCAAAGGCCCCACCTCCTAATATCCTCACACTGGGAGTTATGATTTGAACATAGGAATTTTGGAGAGACACAAACATTTAATGTATAGCCACACTACAGCCAGGATAACCACAGCCATAGCCACATCTGGCCACCATTGCTGAAGCCCCGATATGAAGGTAACTGTCGTAGCGGCACATGGTCCCAGGAGAAGAAGGCCCATTCAGAGAGCAGGAACTGATGCTTTCATTCAGAATGTCACCATGTGCATGGGGCCTTTTATACACGCTTGGTTGGGTCTGGGAAAACCAAAGTCAGTGTGTTATCCTCATTTTTTTTTTTTTTAAAGTAGGCTCCATGCCCAGTGTGGAGCCCAGTGTGGGGCTTGAACTCAGGACCCTGAGATCAAGACCTGAACTGAGATCAAGAGTCAGACACTTAACCAACTGATTCACTCAAGCACCCCTATTTACCTCATATTTTAAGTTAACTTTCTTTAGATCTATTCAGCGCTTGTTTCTTAAGCAAGGAGTCCCCCATAGCAAAGATTTCTTTGTAATTGTGTAATGATTCACACAATCATGTCATTCTTTAACAAAAATTCATATCTAATTTCCAAAAATCATTCTCACTCTAAATTTAACTACTTCGATGAAGAGGGTCAATTTCATGTGTTGATCAAAAACATGGAACCCTGTTTTCCGAAGGTTTGACTTTGCTAATAACCATTTCCCTAATCAGATACCCAATTAGGAATAAAAGGGTATGTGGGTGCAAAAAATGGGGATGTTACCTCCAGCCACAAGCCTGCAAATTCCCTGTTCTCTTTTCTTAGTGGAAAATAAAGGTGTTTTTTCCTCAAGGTAATCCTAGTTATTATTTGTGATTGACAGGCTGAATATATATTCCTAGAGTTACAAAGTCATCACTCAATTCATGTTCAATATTGTGAACTATTGGGAAGTTTGCCATTGACTATATTTGGATGACTTTGCTGCTATGATAAAATTTAGGCTTTACATATAAATGATTTTCTTATATACGGTGGTTTGTTTACCTTCTCTGAAATATAATTTCTTACGGAGTAAAACAGAGTAATGCTTGAATTTCCTGTTACAGTGTATAAAACCCCACTGTCCTTGAGAAAATTCTGTGGAGGACTTAGACCAAAAATCCCAGTTTATAAATGTTACTGGGCTCCTACCACCAGTCCCTCCCTAGTTAGATTTCCACCAGTCCCTTGCCGCATGACCTGTCCACACAGAGTGTTCTTTGTAAACGAGGACCAGATCTTGATCTTGCTCAATCAACTTCTTGGATGGGAGGTGCTTCATGCACACAGAGAGAAATTCTTCCTTTTGGAAAGACCAAAGCTTCACCCAGAGGAACTCCAAGGTTTTCACTGAAATGATTGTGCATGTCTATAAGTTCCTGTGCCCTTTACTGATACCAGCGAGGGAAGGAAGAGATGTCTCATGAACAGAGAGATGCCCAGCACTGTTTCAATGGAGAGAAACCTAGAGAGAAGGCAGTGTGTATGCAATGTCACTCAAAGATTTTGTCATGTATAAATATGAAAATGAATTAATAAGGAGGTGTAGCATGTACTAAGAAGTAATTTTATTTTTTTTCCACTTTGAATTTGTGTATACCAACCTTCTCTGGTTTGTCTCTTGGTCGAGCCTCAGAGCAATCAGCATATTCCTGCATCATTGCTCTATTTGTAGCCACAGGAAGGTCATGTGAAGGACAAATTGAGCCCCCACTTTCTACTGATGTTGCACCCAAGTTCTCTCTAACACCAGCATGAATACCAGTTTACTGGGTTTAAGGGGAAGCTAGGGTCAGTAAAAAAAAAAAAAAAAAAAAAAAAAAAAAAAAAAAATTATATGTGGAAAAAAAAAGTTGAAACTACCCAATGTCAAAAGAAGAGGGAAGACCATGGTCCAGTTTGCTGAATCCTGGTGCACTGGAATGAGAAAGTAAGAAGGAAACTTTTTCCAGAGAAGTTTTGGACAAGAAAATCAGAAGGGTGCACCAAATAAATATCCATGGTAATGGTAGACTATCTGATATCTTTGGGGTGAGAAGCTTCTGATGAAGGAGAAACCTAGAAAATGTAGAAGAAAAAAATTATGTCTACAACAGACACTGTAGTAAATGATGGAGTCCAACTGTGTGGTGTTGGGGGACAGCCAAAGACAGAAGCTGAAAGAGCCATTATTTATTTTTTAAAATTTATTTTAAAATTTTTTATTAGGACAATTTTTAGAGCACTTTTAGGTTCACAGCTCAATTGAGGGTAAGGTATAGAGATTTCTCATATATTCTCTGCCCCTATACAGACAGAGTCTCCCCCACTACCAATATCCCCCATGAAAGTAGTGCGTTTGTTATAAATGATGAACGTACATCAACACGTCAAAATCGCCCAAATCCATAGTTTTGCTTATAGTTCACTCTTGGTATTGTACATTCTGTGAATTTGGACAAATGCATAGTGGCCTGTGTCCATCATTAGGGCATCGGAGAGAGTGGTTTCACTGTCTTAAACATTTTCTGTGCTCCATTTATTTGTTCTTTTCTTGCCTCCAACCCTAGCAACCATGGATCTCCTTACTGTCTCTGTAATTTTGCCTTTTCCATAATGTGTAGTTATTGTTGTGTAGTATGGAGCTTTTCACGTTGACCTCTTTAACTTACTATGTATTAAGGTTCCCCCATGTCTTTTTTTGGCTTGATAGCTTATTTCTTTTTAGCACAGAATCATATCCCATTGTCTGGATACACCACAGTTTATTTACCCATTCACCTACTGAAGGGCATCCCAGTTGCTTTCAAATTTAGGCAATTATGAATAAAGCTGCTATAAACATCCATGTGCAGGTTTTTATGTGAGCATAAGTTTTCAACTCCTTTTGTAAATGACAAGTAGTGTGATTGCTGTATCACGTGCTAGGAGTGTGTTTAATTTTGTAACAAATTGCCAAACTTTCTTCCAAAGTGGGTGCACCATGTTACATTCCCACCAGCTGTGACAGACATGGAAGGAGGAGGCAGATTGTAAGCCGCAGGCCAACACTCTTAGATTTTGTTTGCAGAGCTCCAAGGAGTCTGAAAATTTCAAGCTAGAACCTTGCCTTGAGAATCAGTATGAAGTTTATCATTGAATAGTATTTAGATAGAATAATATTTAGATCATATCTAATATGATATTCTGCTGGTTGAAGCATGGGGCTCATATTTAGTCTGTAAGCTTGATATATTTAGATATATAATATATGGACCACCATTTGGACTCTTGCTCTGATCACCGCAAATTTTAATATAGAACCTGGATAAAGACTTGGTTGTTTTTTTTGTTTTTGTTTTTTTTTAGACAAAATCTAATACCCAAGAGAGTACCAAAGGCAGTATTTTTTTTTTTTTCTTTTTCTGATCACTACCATCTCTGTTTGCCTCTCTTTCTTTTTATTGCTGTGGTTGGTTAAACACACACAAACATGTAAAAATCATTAGAAAATATTGCATGGGGTGTGAAATAGTTTGTTGAAAAACAAACTAAGATTTTTTTCTTATATATATCTTTAAACCAGTATTCATGTGGAAGTATGGTGGAAATGCAATATCAAAGCAAAAGCATCTTTTGACCTGAGCCAAAGGCAGATGCTTACCAGACTGAGCCACCCACGTGACCTAATATTTTTTTATTGCTAGTGATCTTTGCATCCTGTTTAAGAAATCACTGCCTAATTCTAATTAACCAAGATATTCTCACATCTTATTTTGGCACAAGGTATGAATCAAGATTGATTTCTTTTGTATTATCATCAAGTTAATCTAAAATTATTTATTATGAAGTTAATCCTTTCATCTTCTGCACTGCTATGGTATCTCAGTAGTACAAATCAGGTTACTCTGTGTGAGTCTGTTTATAGAATCTCTTTTTTTCCATTGGCCTTTGTCCTTATTCTTGAACCATGTGTTGTGATCATACATAATCATGTCATTTGCTGATGGTGGCAGGTCTCCATTTCCCTTTCCAGTCTCTGTTACATGTATGTACTCATTTATTTACAAGTTATTGCACTGACATTGAACTCTGGTATAAAGTTGTACCAAAGTGGTATAAACTTTCATTAAGTTGTGGCTGTGGTTATACTTGTCTTGTTCCTAACCTCAGGTGGAAATTATTCTGTATTTCAGCATTAAGTGTGATATATTAGCTATTGATTTTAGGTAGATGCCATTTATCAAATTAAAGAAATTATTTTGTAGTCCTGGTTTACTGAGATTTCAAAAGGTTCATGAATGCATGCTGAATTTTGTATTTTATAAAAATCTGTTAAGATATTCCCATGGCTTTCTCTGTTTTTTCCTTAATGTGATGAATTGCACTGAGTTTTCATATATTAAACCAATCTAGGATTTTGCAATTTTGGAATACAGCTCATGGGATTTGGTTTTGAAATGATACATTGTTTCAGATTTTTAGAGCTAGGTTGACCAGAATTAGTCCTTTTCTTACAGTATCCTTCTTAGGTTTTGATTTTGTTAGTGTTACATTTTCCCTATTCTGTGGAAGAACATTAGTATAATTGGTATTTCTGCTTTACTTAAGTGGTTTAAATGATTCACCAGCGAAGCTTGGAGTTTTCTTTGCATGAATGTCTTAAAATACAGATTGATCTTCTTTCATAGGTATCAGACTTTTCAGATTTTCTGGTTCTTCTCATCTCTGTTACTTGAATGGTATTTCTCCGGATGAAATTTCCATTTTCACACTCTTCCTTGTATGCGTGGGGAGTGAAGTCTATCTAAATCAGTGCAGAAATGGGTTGTTGTGACCTCAAAGGAAAAGCTGGAACCATAAATACTAGAATCAGTTGTGTAGGAGGAAAGCCATGATCCTTGATGTTGAAGCTGGTATGCAGATGCAGGGAGCGTGGCCAGGGGCTTTTTGCACAAGTCAGCTACAAACACTGAGCCAACAACAAAGGGGCATGGTAGATTTTCAGCTCTTTTCCCTCAAACTACAGAGGAGCAATCGGAAGAAGGTGATGTGGAAGAAACAAACTGCCATCACACAGGAGCCCAGTGGCATCAGGAAAGAGCCAGCGTTGATGTATATATGCGAATAGTGCTGTTCCTGTGGGTAACACATCATTTACAGCCTTAATATATGAGGCTGAGAAGTTAACCAGGTAAAATGTAGACGACTGGAGTGACTCAGTCACGTGAAAGCATGTTAGGCAGACCTGATGATCAGAACTTTGTCTTTTCTTTTAAAATGTTTGGTGTAATTTATGTTGAGATATTCCAAATAAAAAAGTATAAGACCAATAGAAAGAATTTCTGTCCTCTTCACTCAAATTCTTCAATTGTAAACAGTTCATTGCATCTACATCTCTCTCTCTATCCCCTCTTCTCTCTCTCTCTCTCTCTCTTTCACACACACACATTCACACCCCTTTACTTTTCTCTCCCTTTCTTTGTCTTTATCTATTGGACTTCCCTTTCCTGTGTATCACAATTTCGTAAAATGCCACTGTCCCAGATGTGTTACTAAAGATCTATCTCTTTGATGTCTCTATTTCTAGGATTGGGGCTCCTCTAAACACAATTCTGTCTCATTTTCTGGGGTCACCTTTTGTCTTATAGTTGGCCTGGGCTCACTGCCAATATTTTCCGACAATAGCAGAGCGCACACATAAGGCACGGGACTACTTTTCATCGTCCTCACCTTTCAGTTGAGAGCAGAGCTGCTCTGTGCAAATAGAGAGAAAATTTCGCCTATACCAAGTCTAAACCAGCAGGTAGACAAGACCCTGCTTTAAGGTTTTCTTAAGGTAAATGCAACAGCTTACATGTTTGGTATTGTTCAGCATGGAGTCATGCAGAGGGAACAAGAGACGTGGTGAGGACAAATGAAGAACACAGTGAGCGTTCCATTGAGTGAAGTCTAGCTACAGAGCACCCTTCAGCTAATCTGTTTTATATATGTATACAGATGACTTATTAGTTAATACTTTGAGCAGGTACCCAAAAGTAATTTTATTCATTAATCTATTTTTAACTGAAGAGGTTTTGCCAAACAAAATCTATATAAACCACGTCCTTACTTTCCAGAGTGATCAAAAGGTTGAATGAGGGACAGAACCGATCTGAGCCTTGCATTTTATACTGCTGCTGAACAGAGTTTCCCTCTTACCTGACGAGCAAAACCATTTTAAACAGCATTATTATTTTACCACCCCGGTTCTCTAGATGCATGGCTACGATATCTGTAAAGATCCCTATTTTTTCCCCATGTGACCTTAAATGAAAAATATACCCCCTCATGCACACATATGCATGGGAGAGAGAATCGAATGTAAACATGAAGCATTTTGCAATGAATGAGTGAGTTTATTGAAACATCAACTTAAAAACTTTTGACCTCGAAATTATTAAGTGAAAATGAAGGAAGAAGGAATACAATATCAAGCATACGCATTTTTATGAATTGTGAGGTATTACATGTGACTTTGGTCAATCAAGTTGAAGCATGCTGAATTTGTAGTATGCCGAAGTTGAATTTTTACTGTTGGGAAAAGAAATAAATTACTTATAAGAAGAACACTGGAAGGATAATTGGAAAGCACAGGAGGAGTTCTGCAGAACGAATGACTCCAGAAGTTTCTCAGTAGAATCCATAGGACCAGTATCTGCCACAGCAAGATGGGCGGCGGCAGCCATATCCATACCCCTCATAGCCACAGCCCAGGCCACGGTAGCCACAGCCCAGGCCACGGTAGCCACAGCCCGGGCCACCATAGTAATTGCTGTAATAGCACATGGCTTCGGGAATGGAAGGTTCCCTTGAGGAGCAGGTTATGGATTCTCTCAGTGTGTATGCTAACGTCTGTCCTTCTTCCTGGGTGTGGCAAACCAGGGGCACGAGAGAGCCTCATAGTTTACATTAATTTGCATTTTAAACTTTCAGAAAGAAGCCCTCATAACAGAATCCTTTGCAGTTGTGTCAGGATTCCCACAATCAAAGTCAATACCTTTAACAAGTAACCTTTGTTATATTTGGAATGTCTTGCTTACCATGTTTTTGTTAGTTTAAGGTCTATGACAAATTTGCATGGGAAGCTCATTTCTTTCCTGTCCTTAATGATTCTTATTCTTGTTATTTTAATTTCATCTCACGATGAAATGTGTGGTTAGGAGTTATGATGTCTCTATGTGGGTATAAGAGTTCATGAGTTGGAGATATTAATGAAGACACAAAACTGCTAAATTACTTATTTGTTTTTTTTAGGAATAAACAATTATTTCTCCTAGATAGGAGTTTTCAGTGATTATATACAATAAAATGGCTGCTTATATATTCCTCTGTTGTTTTAATGCCACCTCTTCTTTCACCTTGAAATGTCTCATTATTCAGTATTCTTACCTTGGTCTAGGTGATTTTACTATTGAACTATGCAATTTGCTGTTTACCTTTTTATTACATTCCCTTTAAATCTACTAATTAAATCTTTTGGGGCGATATCCAGCTTAGTGAAATTTTATGTCACACTGTTGCCAAAACCCCAAATTGGGGTACTGATGAAGACTCATTCATGTATAAGTACAGGTATGAGATCTTTCTAAAGCTCCCCTCTCTGGACCCAGGATCCTCCTTGCCTGGCCGGTTACCCACCAGAAACAGTATGACCTCAGTAAAGAAAACACACAAACCGAGGTCCTGGGTGGTTCAGCCAGTTAAGTGTCTAACTCTTGATCTCAGCTTAGGTCTTAATCTCAGGGTTGTGAGTTCAAGCCCCACATTGGGCTCCATGCTGGGCTTAAAAAAAAAAAATCACACACCACTGGCCCAGTACTAGTTCTGACTGGCAGTCATATATGTGTCAGTGACGTTTAGAACAGAGGTAATATCTCATTTACGTAAGGTCTGGACTCTTTCCTAAAAATGCTTAAGCTACACAAAAGAGTTTCTATTTTCTTAAGCAAACCTTGGAAGATATACCTGATAGTGCAGGCATATATACAAGGTATCGCTCAGGAAGATACCATACAATATATGTATGAATTACTGCAACATGCAATTTTATTGTGTCAAAAGTAAATTTCTTCTTCCTGGTTTTACAAGATCAACCTCCTTCCTGGTAATCATGGAGAAAAAATCCTGCTGCTTATAATCCTATATCTAGTGAAAGAATCCTTCAAAATTTAATATAAAATAAAGATTTCCTAATGCCAGTAGACCTGCATTAAGAAATACGAAGAGCTTTCTTCCAGCAGAAGAAGGATCCCAAATGGAAACATGGAAATTCGGGAAGTTATGAAGACCAAGG
>NC_048218.1:13415363-13468356 GCF_002007445.2 Ailuropoda melanoleuca
GCATATAACACATGTATGCATATGTTCCTTAGCTTGCCTACTGAGAGGACCTGGGAGTAGCATCTCCCAGTAACAATGAGCACATCTATTGTCTAGATCTTAATTTTTAAATGCTTTTATTCAGAAAAAGGAATCAAAGCACTTTGGAAAATTGGTTGATGCCAGTGTGGTAGCAGAAATGTCAAAATATGAGATTGAATCATCTTTTTGTGCCAAAAGAAATGCTCAAACATGATAAGAACATATAGGATGTATCAAAATGACACAAAAGTTAACTTGAAGAGTTTCCTATTGGCCAAATAAACCATGGCTTGAATAATAATTAAATAACAATAGGATTTGATNTAGCCACAGCCCAGGCCACGGTAGCCACAGCCCGGGCCACCATAGTAATTGCTGTAATAGCACATGGCTTCGGGAATGGAAGGTTCCCTTGAGGAGCAGGTTATGGATTCTCTCAGTGTGTATGCTAACGTCTGTCCTTCTTCCTGGGTGTGGCAAACCAGGGGCACGAGAGAGCCTCATAGTTTACATTAATTTGCATTTTAAACTTTCAGAAAGAAGCCCTCATAACAGAATCCTTTGCAGTTGTGTCAGGATTCCCACAATCAAAGTCAATACCTTTAACAAGTAACCTTTGTTATATTTGGAATGTCTTGCTTACCATGTTTTTGTTAGTTTAAGGTCTATGACAAATTTGCATGGGAAGCTCATTTCTTTCCTGTCCTTAATGATTCTTATTCTTGTTATTTTAATTTCATCTCACGATGAAATGTGTGGTTAGGAGTTATGATGTCTCTATGTGGGTATAAGAGTTCATGAGTTGGAGATATTAATGAAGACACAAAACTGCTAAATTACTTATTTGTTTTTTTTAGGAATAAACAATTATTTCTCCTAGATAGGAGTTTTCAGTGATTATATACAATAAAATGGCTGCTTATATATTCCTCTGTTGTTTTAATGCCACCTCTTCTTTCACCTTGAAATGTCTCATTATTCAGTATTCTTACCTTGGTCTAGGTGATTTTACTATTGAACTATGCAATTTGCTGTTTACCTTTTTATTACATTCCCTTTAAATCTACTAATTAAATCTTTTGGGGCGATATCCAGCTTAGTGAAATTTTATGTCACACTGTTGCCAAAACCCCAAATTGGGGTACTGATGAAGACTCATTCATGTATAAGTACAGGTATGAGATCTTTCTAAAGCTCCCCTCTCTGGACCCAGGATCCTCCTTGCCTGGCCGGTTACCCACCAGAAACAGTATGACCTCAGTAAAGAAAACACACAAACCGAGGTCCTGGGTGGTTCAGCCAGTTAAGTGTCTAACTCTTGATCTCAGCTTAGGTCTTAATCTCAGGGTTGTGAGTTCAAGCCCCACATTGGGCTCCATGCTGGGCTTAAAAAAAAAAAATCACACACCACTGGCCCAGTACTAGTTCTGACTGGCAGTCATATATGTGTCAGTGACGTTTAGAACAGAGGTAATATCTCATTTACGTAAGGTCTGGACTCTTTCCTAAAAATGCTTAAGCTACACAAAAGAGTTTCTATTTTCTTAAGCAAACCTTGGAAGATATACCTGATAGTGCAGGCATATATACAAGGTATCGCTCAGGAAGATACCATACAATATATGTATGAATTACTGCAACATGCAATTTTATTGTGTCAAAAGTAAATTTCTTCTTCCTGGTTTTACAAGATCAACCTCCTTCCTGGTAATCATGGAGAAAAAATCCTGCTGCTTATAATCCTATATCTAGTGAAAGAATCCTTCAAAATTTAATATAAAATAAAGATTTCCTAATGCCAGTAGACCTGCATTAAGAAATACGAAGAGCTTTCTTCCAGCAGAAGAAGGATCCCAAATGGAAACATGGAAATTCGGGAAGTTATGAAGACCAAGGAAAAATGAAATATATAACTCAATATAAATGGCTGGGGAAATGAGCTGTGGGAGCAGGGTGTTTACAAGCTGGATGGAGGTAACAATGGCCTGGAGTGGATTGTGGAGCCTGAGCAGGGTACAATGTCATCCATGGGTCCTAGTGTGGTAGGTAGAACAGGACCTGAGTGGAACATGGAGGCTGTTTAGGGAGAAGAGCAGGGGTGGGGACAGCCCATTGGAGGATGGCAGTAATTGAGGGGAGTGAGCACGAGAGAGGAACGGTGGAAGTGGTAGCTATCCAGAGCAGGGCCTTGGAGCCCTAGTTGGGTTAGGAGAGCATCTTGTGATGGAGAACAGCAGGGAAGGCCCAGTTTGGGGTGCTGGAGTCTAATCTGGGTGAGGAGAAAGTTTGTTCAGTCCTATACAGGTGTTAGAGACTGAGCAACAGAAGTTGGGCATCCACGTGAATCAGAGACACCAGTAACTGTTTGTTGTGGGTTGTTGGAGCACATGTAGGGTGAAGGGGGTGTCTTCATACAAGCTGTGGTAGGGGATTTCATCAGCAGTGAATATTGGTTACATATTGGAAGAGTGATCAAATAAGTACATAGATTAAGTGTAATGGTAGTTAGTGACAGTGGCTGCCGTGTACAGCTATGGTGGACAGAACACCAGAATGAACATAGTGAGGTTGAATGGAATCACAAGTATCAGTGTGAAAGCATGGTTTTCAATATGTTTATATTGATAGACATGGCATAAATATGGATGTGGATGTGTATCTGCATATAACACATGTATGCATATGTTCCTTAGCTTGCCTACTGAGAGGACCTGGGAGTAGCATCTCCCAGTAACAATGAGCACATCTATTGTCTAGATCTTAATTTTTAAATGCTTTTATTCAGAAAAAGGAATCAAANTAGCCACAGCCCAGGCCACGGTAGCCACAGCCCGGGCCACCATAGTAATTGCTGTAATAGCACATGGCTTCGGGAATGGAAGGTTCCCTTGAGGAGCAGGTTATGGATTCTCTCAGTGTGTATGCTAACGTCTGTCCTTCTTCCTGGGTGTGGCAAACCAGGGGCACGAGAGAGCCTCATAGTTTACATTAATTTGCATTTTAAACTTTCAGAAAGAAGCCCTCATAACAGAATCCTTTGCAGTTGTGTCAGGATTCCCACAATCAAAGTCAATACCTTTAACAAGTAACCTTTGTTATATTTGGAATGTCTTGCTTACCATGTTTTTGTTAGTTTAAGGTCTATGACAAATTTGCATGGGAAGCTCATTTCTTTCCTGTCCTTAATGATTCTTATTCTTGTTATTTTAATTTCATCTCACGATGAAATGTGTGGTTAGGAGTTATGATGTCTCTATGTGGGTATAAGAGTTCATGAGTTGGAGATATTAATGAAGACACAAAACTGCTAAATTACTTATTTGTTTTTTTTAGGAATAAACAATTATTTCTCCTAGATAGGAGTTTTCAGTGATTATATACAATAAAATGGCTGCTTATATATTCCTCTGTTGTTTTAATGCCACCTCTTCTTTCACCTTGAAATGTCTCATTATTCAGTATTCTTACCTTGGTCTAGGTGATTTTACTATTGAACTATGCAATTTGCTGTTTACCTTTTTATTACATTCCCTTTAAATCTACTAATTAAATCTTTTGGGGCGATATCCAGCTTAGTGAAATTTTATGTCACACTGTTGCCAAAACCCCAAATTGGGGTACTGATGAAGACTCATTCATGTATAAGTACAGGTATGAGATCTTTCTAAAGCTCCCCTCTCTGGACCCAGGATCCTCCTTGCCTGGCCGGTTACCCACCAGAAACAGTATGACCTCAGTAAAGAAAACACACAAACCGAGGTCCTGGGTGGTTCAGCCAGTTAAGTGTCTAACTCTTGATCTCAGCTTAGGTCTTAATCTCAGGGTTGTGAGTTCAAGCCCCACATTGGGCTCCATGCTGGGCTTAAAAAAAAAAAATCACACACCACTGGCCCAGTACTAGTTCTGACTGGCAGTCATATATGTGTCAGTGACGTTTAGAACAGAGGTAATATCTCATTTACGTAAGGTCTGGACTCTTTCCTAAAAATGCTTAAGCTACACAAAAGAGTTTCTATTTTCTTAAGCAAACCTTGGAAGATATACCTGATAGTGCAGGCATATATACAAGGTATCGCTCAGGAAGATACCATACAATATATGTATGAATTACTGCAACATGCAATTTTATTGTGTCAAAAGTAAATTTCTTCTTCCTGGTTTTACAAGATCAACCTCCTTCCTGGTAATCATGGAGAAAAAATCCTGCTGCTTATAATCCTATATCTAGTGAAAGAATCCTTCAAAATTTAATATAAAATAAAGATTTCCTAATGCCAGTAGACCTGCATTAAGAAATACGAAGAGCTTTCTTCCAGCAGAAGAAGGATCCCAAATGGAAACATGGAAATTCGGGAAGTTATGAAGACCAAGGAAAAGTGAAATATATAACTCAATATAAATGGCTGGGGAAATGAGCTGTGGGAGCAGGGTGTTTACAAGCTGGATGGAGGTAACCATGGACTGGAGTGGATTGTGGAGCCTGAGCAGGGTACAATGTCATCCATGGGTCCTAGTGTGGTAGGTAGAACAGGACCTGAGTGGAACATGGAGGCTGTTTAGGGAGAAGAGCAGGGGTGGGGACAGCCCATTGGAGGATGGCAGTAATTGAGGGGAGTGAGCACGAGAGAGGAACGGTGGAAGTGGTAGCTATCCAGAGCAGGGCCTTGGAGCCCTAGTTGGGTTAGGAGAGCATCTTGTGATGGAGAACAGCAGGGAAGGCCCAGTTTGGGGTGCTGGAGTCTAATCTGGGTGAGGAGAAAGTTTGTTCAGTCCTATACAGGTGTTAGAGACTGAGCAACAGAAGTTGGGCATCCACGTGAATCAGAGACACCAGTAACTGTTTGTTGTGGGTTGTTGGAGCACATGTAGGGTGAAGGGGGTGTCTTCATACAAGCTGTGGTAGGGGATTTCATCAGCAGTGAATATTGGTTACATATTGGAAGAGTGATCAAATAAGTACATAGATTAAGTGTAATGGTAGTTAGTGACAGTGGCTGCCGTGTACAGCTATGGTGGACAGAACACCAGAATGAACATAGTGAGGTTGAATGGAATCACAAGTATCAGTGTGAAAGCATGGTTTTCAATATGTTTATATTGATAGACATGGCATAAATATGGATGTGGATGTGTATCTGCATATAACACATGTATGCATATGTTCCTTAGCTTGCCTACTGAGAGGACCTGGGAGTAGCATCTCCCAGTAACAATGAGCACATCTATTGTCTAGATCTTAATTTTTAAATGCTTTTATTCAGAAAAAGGAATCAAAGCACTTTGGAAAATTGGTTGATGCCAGTGTGGTAGCAGAAATGTCAAAATATGAGATTGAATCATCTTTTTGTGCCAAAAGAAATGCTCAAACATGATAAGAACATATAGGATGTATCAAAATGACACAAAAGTTAACTTGAAGAGTTTCCTATTGGCCAAATAAACCATGGCTTGAATAATAATTAAATAACAATAGGATTTGATTATCTTATAACCATTGAATAAAATATAAATCTATGTGTATTTATGGATATAAAAGAAATATATAAATAAGTGGGAAAGAAGAAGTTTTTTCCTTATAGTGGAATACCAACTGATTATTGTAAAAAGGATGATAGATTTTGAAAAAAAATCACTATTTGGTTACCATAGTGATAATCAGTTCAGCTAAAAACACCAAAAAACACGAAGAGTAGTGCATGAAACCTTGCCAAGAAATGGGATATTTACATAGCCTCAAAATAGTTCCCCACAAAATACTTCTTAATTACAAAAGTAGTAGAGAGTATCCTTATAGTAGATAAGCCCAGAAGCCACCACCATAATCAAATAATGAAGGTTAATATTTCTAGGAATGGGACAAATCAAAATCAGCACATGATCTGATGATATGTAATGGGGGAGAATACAGAATCATTTTTAAGATATTCCTACCCAAAGGCAAAACCTAAATCAGCTGTGAATAAACACAAACCGAAAGTGAGGGACATTCTTCAAAAGAGCTGCTCTGTAATCCTAAAAAATGGCAAGGTTGTGAAAATTTAGGAAACACTAAAAAATTACCAGATTAAAGGAAGCAAATGAGAAATAGAACTAAATGCAGCATACGATCCTAAATTAAATCCTTTTATATGAAAGACATTACTGGACAGTGGATGAAACTAGAGCGTGGTCTGAATATTAGATGGTAGTAATTCTCACTGTTACTTTGATTTTAATGGTGGTTTTATACTTATGGGGGAGAATGTCCTTGTTTGTAGGAAATGAATGCTTACTTAAGNAACAAGACAAACAAACAAAACCCAAAAGCCACACAACTGGCTGTTACGGAATAAATTGCTACAGTCACACAGTGGAACATTCCATGGAAATGAGGAAAGATCTTCTACCTGAACACGTATCTTTGAATCCCACAAACATGAAAATGAACAAAATAAGCAAGACCACATACTGTGCTTTTATTTTTATAAGTTTCTAAATCAGGCAGAACTAATCTATAAAGTTAGAAAAAAGGATATTGATTACCTTGGGACTGGGATAACGATTACATTTTGTAACAGTTCACCTAGTTTTTTACTTATGATTTAAGCATTTTTCTGCATGATTTTACACTTTAAACATTTACTTAGAAGATTATGAAACAAAATTGGTCCATTATTATTATTATTGTTATTATTATTATTAATTTGCAAAAAGTGCTCACCAAGCAGTACCTTCAATTTAAATGATCAGTTTTCTGGTCATTTGTTCTCTCAACTTATAGGCATAGCAGTGGTGGGTGGACAAGAGTGATTATCACAATAGCATAAGTCCCCTTTCCAGAGAAGCCCACATTCCTATCAGACAGCCTTTACTACAGAGATTTTATGAGGACACAAAAGTACTATTGACTCATACAATTTTAAGTTTGACATTAAGATAATGGAGATTGATAAATGGAAATATTTGAGTACTCTTAATTTGTCATGTGCTTGTTAATGTAATAGTATGGAAATACAATGAGTTTTGACTGCCTTATTAATTCATTCATTTAATAAATATTTACATAGTATCAAATGTATGCTGGGGGGCTTTCTAAGTGCTGAATCACAGGACTTAGTTCTGGTTCCTAATACGATCTCTTTTCATACTCACTGTATGAGGACATTGCGATTTTGCAAAATCATTAGAGTACCATTAACCATCTCTGGAGAAAATGGAAGAGAATTCTTTTAATACATTTCGGAAACTATAAAACATGGTTTAGCATAATTTTGAATTAATAGATATTGATATCTATATTATAGATATTTTCAAATAGCATATATGTTCAATTTTGAATGCGCTGTATGGAAGATAGCAATCAAAATCGTATTTGTATAAGGTATTTTTCTATGTTCGATTTTTTGAAAGATAATTTTTTAAAAAGTGCTTGATAAAGATGAGATTTTCTTCACTTAAATCCATCAAACAGGACACACATGCATGTTGCATGTGCACAAACTAACAGAAAGAAACAAATGAGAAAAAAAGCAATGTTGTCAAAGACAGTTTATTTAAAAATGAAGTTAAAACTTTTTGCACATGAGAAAGATTGAATTAAGACTTCCACAGAACTAAAAAGGTTAATACAACATTAAAAGGAGATATTTCCTATTAATTGGAAGAAACACTATATGATTTTTGTCAATAAAGAAGACAGAATTGTATCTGCTTTCCCTAACCTCACATTTAGGAATTAAGAAAAAGATGTTAGAATTTCTGGAGGCAGAGTTCAGGACATTAAGAGGATACGTCCAATGGGCTGAATTGCTCTGAGAGTTTCTCACTAGAAGCCATAGGACCAGTATCTGCCACAGCAAGACGGGTGGCAACAGCAGTGCCCTTATCCACCTCAGCCACAGCCCAGGCCACCAGAGTAATTTCTCTAGTAGCACATGGTGCTGGGAGTACCATGTTTAATTGAAGAGCAGGGAATCCGTTTGCTTAGATAGAATATCACCATCTGTTCAGACCCCTCAGGAGTGGGAAAGCCACAGGTTGTGTTGACCTAATTTGCATAAGAATTTTGGAGCATCTTGATTCATAATGCAAAAAAAGATTATTTGCTCTTACATCAAAATTGCCAGAAATGCATCAAGCACTGGTAAAAGGTGATTTCTCTCCTAACTTCAAAAGATTCCTTCAAGTTTTTTTGTTTAACTTCCAGTTGGTGAACATGTGGTGACATTAGATTCAGGTGTGGAATTTAGTGATTCATCACTTACATACAACACCCAGTGTCCTCTTTTAAAAAAAGAAGAAAGAAAATTTTAAGATTTAAAAATGCATTTATTTAAAATAAAAATCTGCATTTTCAAAAAAAAACCCCAAACCACCAACCTTCCTATTTCTATATTTGGTAACATACACATGTCCAGGTTAAAAAGGATAATATAAAACATGAATGCCATATTCCAGATGTGTTTTTGCTAACAAAAACTTCATTTTAAGTTAGACATACTCTGACAATTCACGCCATACATCATGAGTTTGTGGGTTCATGAAGGAGAAGTTACCTGACATCACATCATGTATCTGATAAATTCGCCTATCCATTTTCTTAGGGGTAATGGGTCTCCAGGTTTATGATTTCTGAGGATTACAACTAGCTGACAGAGAGCCATTTCACTTTTATTGAAATCCAAAATAAACAAAGAAAAGATCATAAATCATTAAGTGCAGAAATAGATTAATTTTCACAAAATAACCATACCAATATAATCAGCATTAAGATCAAGAGAAAGAGTAACAGTAGGACCCAGAGGGATTCTCACAAATTTCTTACTTTCAACCCTCCCCTCCCCCAGGCATTTTTCATCCTACCTTTTGAAACCATGTATCTGTTCTACCATCTTTATACTTTGTACAAATGGACTCATGCCCTATGTACTATTTTTACCTGATTTCATTTATTCAGTGTGATTTTGAGAGTCACACATGTTGTTTGTGTAGAAATTGTTCATTTTCATTGCTGAATCATATTCTCTGGTATTATACACCACAATTTATTTACCCATTTATTGTTGATGGAGAGTCGGCTTGTTTCCAAATTTTAATCGTTATGAGTATTGCGTCATGAATATCCTGGTAACATCTGTTGATAAACTTATATATGCCTCAGTCAGATATGGCCACAATAATACTACATAACAAAGGAGCAGGAAACACAGCTTTATGTGAGAGTAAACATTTACTTTACCCTCGTAGGTCTACTTGTTACCTGTGGTTTGGTTGAACTAGGCTGGTCTTGGCACAGAGCAGTGAGTTAGATCCTTTGACTGGAACCAGCATCTCATGGATTCCTCTCCTTCTCACAATAGAAAACAGGACTGCAAGTGGTCCAGCTCCAATTGTGGGAGCAGATTTCCAGCCTCTGCTCACATGCCCGCTAATCCCATCATGGTGAAGTGAAGGAGTGGGGATACACCTTTTGTCCATGCACCCTGTCCACGCTGAGGTTACACAAGTTCCACAGCTAAGCCAAAAACAGTGGAGACAGGGACTAGAATCCTCTCACGGAGGTCAGGGAGGAGGGAGTGACAATTTGATGAGGAACAACTTATTCTGCCACAGACGCAGTTTGTTGGAGACATAACTAGAATTGGAATTGCAGTTTTTTAGAGTACAAATCTGCTCAGTTTTTGGAGATACAGTACCAGATGGTTTTCCAGAGTCTTCACGTTATTTGATAACTCCACGAGCTGTTGGTCCCCATTCTCATCAGCAGGTCGTACTGCCTGTCTTTTCTTTTAGCTATTCTGGTGGGTGTGTAGAGATTTCACTTTGCATTTCCCTGCTACCTAATACATCTGAACATCTTTTTACATAGTATTAACCATTTCTAGGTAACCTTGCTTTGCGAAGTACCGGCTAGACCCTGTTTCCTAACGAGCTGTGTAGGAGGAATAATGAACAAACTCTTACCCCTGCTCCATCAGAATTTAATTTTATGTTTCGCTGGCTAGTTTTACTCTCCTGGTAACTTGATGAGGTGATGAATGTCAATGACATTGCCAGCCTCATTGCTTATGATACAAGCGCTCGTTAAATTGCACTGGACGAGGAGGAGCCACTCGGGATGTGATCTGACCACTTGTACCGATGACCCAGAAAAGAAAGCCTGAACCTGTAGGTAGAAGTGATCAGTGGCGTTAGCCCAGAGATGCTGCCCACTTGGTACTGACCAGAGGCAGCCAAAAGGGAGTGCTCGTGAGAATCAAGTTGGTAATTAGTCTGAAAAAAAAAAAACAAACAAAACCTACAAGGTATGAGGCTGACTTCAGCCTGCTATAATGTGACTGCCATAATATATTCATATGTAAATATATTTTATATATTATGTATATATGCATGTATTATATATACAAAATATATAATGGCATCTATCTATAATGCCTTCAGATCACCTGAATGCACAATGCATAGATTCACACGAGTACAAAAACAGTTGGTCTGCTCTCGCCTTCTGGTCGCATCATCCCTGCAGGAAAAAAACCTGTTTAATGATTTCTCTTTTTCTCTTTATTTCTTTCTCTTTCTTTCACATTCATGATTGGACACATATGGCATACACACATAAGACAGAAATGAGAAGAAATGCAAAACAGCATTATTTATAATAAGATAACAGAATTTTTAGAAAAATGACAAAGATGGTATAGTAAACAAATGAGGTCTAATGATAATATGGTAGCAAAGATTAGAGTTACTAGACATTATGAGATATTCTGAGAGAGTTTGGCTAATTGAGTTGAAATGCATTGAATCAAGATTTTGTGTTTTTCTGTTTTATTTGTCTTGTTTTCCGATAGCATAGGATGAAATTTATCTTTAGAAGAAAGAATAGAAAGTCTTTAGTGAAAAAGTCAGGAAACACAGGTAGAAGTGACCAATAGTGTGAGTGGCTCTAGAAATTTCTCAGTAGAATCCATAGGACCAGTATGTACCACAGCAAGATGGGAGGTGGCAGCCATCTGCATATCCACCATAGCCGCAGCCAGAGCCAGAGCCCAGGCCACTGGAGTGGTTGCCGTGTTAGCACATTATGCCAAGAGTGGTAGGTTTAGTTATGAAGCTAAGAATCAGTTTTCTGAGTTCAAAAGTCACTACCTACAAATGCGCTTTTATATGTCTCCAGTAGAATGTGGGGCAAACCAATGGAAGCTTGGGTCTCATATTTCAGACTAATTTGCATTGAAAATTTCTTGCATCTATTGTTGGGAAGAGAAGGCTTCATAAATAAGAATAATTTGCACTTGTGTCAGGATTCTCACAGCAAATCAGGTGCTTTTGTAAGCAATTCCTGTCTTTTTAGAAAGCTCTAACTCAATCTATTTTTTGTTTAGAGCCTGTGATTTTCATGGGACACTCCTTATTACATTTTTTGGGGGTATTTTTATCTATGAAATGTGTAAAGTAGAATTATAAAAATCCTTATGTATGAGTGTGGATTTGTGGATGGGATAAGTTAATAAAATCACAAAATGGATAATCTTTGCTTTGAAAAAAGTTTTTTAGTGCAAACACTAATATAGCTAGGCATTTGTATTGATTACTTATGGTAGACTGCCTGTTCATTCATTCATAGGCATTTTGTTTCATAAATCCATATTAATCAATCTGTCCATTCACATTTAGACTTGTGCCATTTTTGTGTCTAGGCGAGTTTATCAATTCAACCATGCAATTAACAATTTATTTATATATTCATTTTCTTCATAATGTATTAGTTAATGTGCTAGAAATAGAATTTAAGTTCCTTTTGGGTGAAACCTACATATGTCCTTATATATTTTTATATTACAAGGAGGCAAAACTTCTGTCAAAAATCAAGGTTCTCAATAGGACACACATATTGGAACAAGAGATGTTTCCAGAAAACTAGAAGAGCACATTATATGTCTAATTGAACCCTACAGTACCAGATTTTCTGAAAACACCCCCATACTATTCCCTTCTTTCTATTGTCTTCTGTTTATCAGAGGAACTAGAAACTACATTTCTCAGAGTCTCTTGCTAGAAGGGTTTCAAACTAAACTATTCCAGTGACAGGCTTTTGTTTAAGATTGATCAAGATTGGTTAAAGAGAGGAGAAAATCACATTATTAGAGAACAGAAGTGGGAAAATATATGACTTTTGAAATATGTGAAGTTTTACATAAAATATTGGCTACTGTCCTGACAATCATCTGTGGTTTTTGCTCTTTCTTGACTTACTGAAACATAAGAAAATCTGAGCAGTAGGAGAAACATTTCTTGACTTCTTTTTTCCCAGAACTTTCATTGGTTGAGTAAGCTAATGCTTCTATTAATTGAATCTTTTCTTGCCTTATATACCCAGGACATTTTCTGTTTTCTTTTCCCCAAAACCTGATTGATATATAACAATATCTTGATATATATGTAATATTATTAACAAGATGAAATACATAAAATTATGTGCAATCCTACATTTTTTATTGTGTTGCAAAGTAAATACATTTTTCTGAAAAGGGAAGGTATATTTAAATTCTTTACAAAATAAGTATGGGTAAAAATATTTAGAGGTTAAGAAGAAATAATTATATATTCAGAGAAACAAACCCTGAGGGAATTTGTCACAAACAGACTTGCACTGAAAGAAATACTAAAGGGGAAAAAAAATTATTTCAGCTTGAAACACACAAATAAATGAAAGAGTGAGGAACAAGGAATGAATAAGTATGAAAGTAAAGATAAGTGAATATTATCTGCACAAATTGTCATCATTGTCCAGAGAAAATGACTTTCTCTGCAGTGGGGGGAGAGGGGCGCATATAAAACATATGTAGAACCAATAAGCTTGAAAACAATGATATAAAAGATGACAGATAGTAAAATTGTAGTTAATGTGTTTTGAGGTTCCAACATTATGTGATAAGTAACAAAGAATGCTAATTTATTTTAAAGTATAATAAGTAAAAGTACATGTTTTATTCTCTAGTGAGTCACTGCAAAAACAGTAAAAGAGTCGATTATCATCAAGAATAGAAGAAAAACAGAATGTAAAATAATCAGCTCTAAGGAGGCAAGAAAACAGAAAAGGTTCATAAATCTGGTACAACAAACATAAAATAAATATAAGGATGGTAAATTAAAACCCAAATAAATGGGTAATGTCAATAGACTATTTCAGTGAAAATACAGAGATTGTAAGCCTGGAAAAAATATACCTAACTATATGCAACTTAAATTAGACACATCTCTAACATCATGTTATAGGATGTTTGAAAGTCAAAGTATAGAAAAAAATTTTACCTTGCAAACATTAGGCAAAAGAAAACTAATGTAGCAATATTAATATCAGACCTTAAGACAATAAGAATTTCTAGAACAAGAGAAGGAAATTTCATAACCGTAAAGGGACCAATCCATCAGGAAGGCACAACAACTTTTATTTAATATAGCCTAAATAACATAGCTTCAATATTAAGCAAAAATGCCCGCCTTATCATAATGGGATAAAATGAAGTATGTGTCTTAATAACTGAGAGAACAAGGAAACAGAAGTAAAAGTATGCAAGAATATTGAAGGCCCGAACAACATAGTAAACTTGGCCAGTGGATGAAAATATAAGACAAAACCAACATCAGAAAACATAATTCTCAAGTGCCCATATACCCATACGGTACATTTTTATATACTACTGATGGGAATTATAAGCTGGTAAAGTCTCTCTGGAAAACCAAACTTAATTGTATGACCCATGGATTGCACTTTTAAGTATAGACAGAGCAAAATGTGATTAAGGTTTGCAACGTATATTGTTCTCCATTATTTTACTTTCAACTTACCTATGTCACTTTTGAACAGTTTTTTTTACAGAGAGCATATGGTTTGATCATGTTTTTTTTTTTCCTACTCTGCTTATCTCTCTTTTAGTGTATTTAAGCCAGATGGATACGAATATATATCATGTCTGCCATTTTATTACTTGTTTTCTATTTGTTTTCTCTGTTTATTGGTCTTCTCTTTCTCTCTTTTTACTTTCCTGTGAGTTACTTGAACTTCTTCTTGATCCCATTTTGATTTATTTGCACCATTTTTTAATATATCTATTTTTATCGTTTTCTTAGTGGCAGCTGTAGGCTTCACACTATTACCTATATTAGTTATCTGAGTATCCTTATATCAACCTTTTATGACTTTGAGGTGTAGAAATCTTTTTCCCATTTAGGAAATATAGGTGTCTTAAGCATTTCCCTTACATTTATCGACACCATATCAGATAGTGTTATATATTTTGCTTCAACCATCAAATATGACTTAGGAAAATCATTAGAAGAAGAATAGTTTAAAATATTTACCCCAATTTTACCCACTCTAGTAACTCTATTTCTGTAGCTCCAAACCTATTATTACCACATCTGTGTTAGAGAACTTTCCTTAGCCAATTATTAAAGGTAAGTGCTGGGGACAAACTCTTAGTTTTCCTTCATCTGTGAATTCCAGAGGATTATTTTTGGCACATGTAAATTTCACAGTTAATTCTTTTTTTCTTTTTGTATTTGGAAAATGTTGTGTCACTTCCTTCTAGCCTGAACGGTTTCAGACAAAAAATTTGCTGTCATTTAAATTGGTTTTTCCCAATAAGCAACACACTGGGCAACAACGATTTTTCAAAATTCTTTTTTTAGTCTTATTCTCTTTCTCATCTTCTAGGACTCTGATGATACTAATGTTAGCCTTTTTGTTATTGTCCCACAAGTCCAGGAGGCTCTGTTTATTTTTTTGGTTTATTTTCTCCCTGTTGCTCAGTTTAGTAAATTCTATTGGCCTGCCCTCAGGTTTGCTGAATCTATCACTTGTCATTTCCACTTTACTGTTAAACTCAGTGAGTTTTTATTTTTATTTTGGCTGTTGTATTTTTCAGTTCTATAATTTTCATTTGGTTCCATTTATAATGTCTTTTTGCTGAGATTTTCTATTTTTTCATTTCAAGAGAATTTTTAATTGCTTCTTTTTTTAAGATTTATTTGAGAGAAAGAGAGGCTGCTTTGGGGAGGGGCAGAGGGAGAGGGGAGAGAGAATCCCAAGCAGACTCCATGTTGGGCTCAATCCCAGGAACCTGAGATCACCATCTGAGCTGAAACCAAGGGTTTGAGGCTTAACCAACTACGCCACCCAGGCATCCCTAATTGCTTCTTGAAGTAATTTTATGATGGTTGTATTAAAATTCTTATCAGTGCTATAAAAAAATATCCTTATCAGATAATTCCAGTATCTGATCTATCCTGATGTTTGCATATGTTGTCTTTTCTCATTCAAATTGTGATTTTCTGTTTCTTAGTATAATGAGTAATTTTTCAAATTGTGTTCTGAATATGTTGGATAGCATAGGACTTGGATCCTACTTCACCTCATTTTCTCTCTTTTTAAAACAAGCCTTCTTCTTAGTGCACTGCCTCATTGCCTCTAACTGGGGGATATAAACCCAGCTTCCCACTGGGTCCTGTTGATACCACAGTCAATGTGAATAATCTGGTTTTTGCTTATTATATCTGTATACATAACCATCTCAGTGGTGGCTTGATGAGTGACAAGCTGCCACAACAACATGGATCCCACTACTGAGAAGCCCACAGTTTTTCTAGATAACACATTCTGCAGAAAATGTATAATTTGACAAAAATGCCATAGTGTTAAAAAAAATTCAGATTCTAGGGATTGTTGAATGTAAAAAAACAGATCTTATTTGTCATATGTTCTTAAATGAGAATATGAAACAGAATGAAAAATTTTGCATAATTGTTAGCATCCTTCATTCATTCATTAATAAATGTTTGTAAAGTACTCTCTACAGTGCTAAGACTTGGTGACCATTTTTCTAGGTGCTGAACTATAAGGCTTACTTTTTGGTATCTTAATATAATCTCTTTCCACGGTCATATACAAGAACACGACAACTGCAAAAGACCATTAGATAAATATCCATCTTGGTACAAAAATGGACTAAACTTATTTTAACATATTCATAATTTTGTGTGAAATTTTGAAATATAATGAAAACGAAGTGAAAAATAAGGAATCCCGTTTAATGACAAAAAGATGCATTTCACTTAAATCTCTTCAAATGAAATTGTTCCTAGTAGCTGGATTTATAAGAAAGGTAGCCTCAGTGGAAAACTATTAAGAGTTGGTCAAAGCAAAATAGTAAGTCTATACAAAAGCACAGCAATAAAAGCTTCAATACAAATGTGTCGTGTCAGGAAAAGCCTAAGAACAGAGACATCAGAATAGAATCATGGAAAATTAGGTTCCTATTATAGAAAGTGTTATTAAGTAATTAAAATAATTATTAGTTACACTTTTAGCGTCTGAAGATAAGGTGTTAGTGTCATCAAGGTGATGATGAGAGTAAGTGGCTATAGATATACATGAATGCACAAATTGACATTAGCGTTGCCCATGAAGAAATGAGACTCCTATCTTTCTGATACTTCGTCACTTTGGGAATGCAAATAGCACAGTTTCTTCAGTCATAATCACCAAAACCTAATGGAGACAAAAACAGGTACATGAAAATAAAGCAATACTGACCGTAAGGATGTTGATTTTAAAATGAAGTTAAATTTTTATGCCCATGAAAGCTGTTGAAATAAACTGTGCCCTGAAGTAAAATGGAAGTATAATTTAAGAAGAAAATGTTCTATAAGTCATAGCATATTTCAAATGATTTTAATCAACCAAAATGAAACATGCCGAATTTGAACCTTACTCTTCCCTCCCACCATTCCCATAGGTTGATTGGGTTGGACACTGTTTGAGGAGCCCATAGAGTTTTATGGAAGGGTTCTAAAAACAGAGTCAATCACAGGAGGAGAAGCCCAATAGTCTAATTGGCTCTAGAAATTCCTCAGTAGAATCCATAGGACCAGAATCTTCCACAGCAAGATGGGTGATAACAACACTATCCATACTCACCCTAGCCATAGCCATAACCACAGCACAAGTGGCCAGAGCCATACCCCAGGCCACCATAGTAATTGCTGTGGAAGCACCATTATAAAAGGAGTAGATGGTTCAGTTGAGAAACAGAGAAACGTGCCTCAGATTGAATGTGACCATCTGCGTACAACCTTTTATATACCCTCAGTAGTGGCTGGAGAAAACCATAGGCAGTGTTCACTGAATATTTCACACTAATTTTCGTTAGAAAATGTTTAGGGTGTCTTGATCCATAAGGTGAAATGAAGCCTTCATAAGTAAGATTCCTTTGATAAAATGTTAGAATTCCTACGGTCAAATCATGTGGCTTTAAGAAGAGGCATTTTTTTTTCAACAAAAGAAAACAAATAATTCAATTAAGAATGGGCAAAGGATCTGAACAGACACTTTACCAAAGAAGATGGATAGATGACAAATAAGCATACAAAGAGATGCTCAACATTGAATGTCATTAGAGATTTGCAAATTAAAACACTGAGATATCACTATACAACTTTTAGGATAACTAAGATCCAAAACATTGACAGCACCCAATGTTGGCAAGAATGTTACAAATTAAACAAATCTTCTTACCATACCACCCATTTACCTGTGCTCCTTGCCATTTACCCAAGTGAGTAGAAACTTATGTCTGCACAAAAACTTACACTCAGATGTTTATAGCAGTTTTGTTCATAATTGCCCAAACGAGCAAGCAACCAAGATGTTCTTCAATAGGTCAATGGATAAACAAACTATGATACATTCATGCAATGGATATTATTTGGTGAAAAAAAAATGAAATGAGCTATCAAGCCACCAGAAAACAGGGAGCAACCTTAAATGCATATTGATAAGTGAAAGAAGACAATTCGCAGAAGCTATATATGGAATGATTCCAGCTATATGACATTCTAAAAAAGGCAAGACAATGGAGCCAAGAAAAAGATCAGAGGTTGCCAGGGGTGTGGGAGGAATGAGGGAGGGATGAGAATGTGAAGCCCTGGAGACTTTTAGGACAGTGGAGCTATTCTGTATGATACTGTAATGGTGGATACATGTTATTACACACTTGTCTAAACCCATAGAATGTACAACACAATGTACACTGAACTGTGGTCTTTAAATAATAACAATGTACCAATATTGGCTCATCAGTTCTGGCAAATATACCACACTAATGCAAAAAATTAATAATAGAAGCACTCACGGCAAGAGGGTGAGGGTGCATATGGGAGCTTTCTGTGCTTTCTGCACAGTTTTTCTGTACATCTAAAACTGATCAGAAATCAGTCTATTACTTTCTTAAAAAAGAAGTGTTTGTTTATTTTTCAGACTTTGCTTCCTCTGGATTTGGCCAGTTGATAAATAATACCAAATTACTTGGGATGACATAGAGCCCACAAGCATTCCTCTAAATTTGTGGATTTTCTGTTTTGGATATTTGTTCTACTCAACTGTGGATTTCTAGGAATGTTTATATTTATATAATTCTATTACACAGCCTAAAGTTTTATATTGTATTTAATGGCTGAGTGGATACCTTGAAAGGGAAATTACTTGATGCTGAAAGTCTGCCAAGTTTCTCCATCTGTTCTCAGATGAAAACATGTCTTGTCTACTATATCATGTTTTCTATGGAATACGTTCGGTGAACTGACTTAACATATTTTTATGTGTTTTAATGAAAAAACTTTATTCATGTGTATTGTATAACATCCATATTATGAATAAATCAAAAAGGTAGAACTTGATGAATTCCCAAAGTAGTCATACCTGTTTAATCAGTACTTAGAACCAAAAATCACATGTCACAAATATCCCAGATGACTCTCCCCTTATGCCCAATTCCATTCAGCACCAGCCTTTAAGTGTAACCATTCCTGATATCCAAAACTATGGATTTGGTTGCCAACTTTTGAACCTTATACAAATGGAATCACACAAAGAAGATTATTTTATCTGGCTTCTTTTGAGCTGCATTTTTTTTTTTGGTAGATTCATACTTTTTGTTTTCTCACTGCTGTATAAAATTTCAATGTACAAATATACCATAATGTCTTTATTCATACTCTTGATGCTTATTTGTATTGTTTCAAATTTTTAGCAATATTTTTCAAATAGTGTTGCCACAGACAGTCTTGTACGTGTCTCTTGGTACACTTATGCATGTATCTAAGACATGCTATAATAATGTTGCTTTTAAAAGCCCTCAAGTGTCAATGTCATATGATATTTACATTTATGTCTTGCTCATGTGTTTGTGCATGTGCTGGGATCTGGCCAATATAATGTAGATTTGGCTCAAGTTGAGGGTTCATTTCAAACTTTCTTCACTTGTCCCTCATCTTCCTTGGACTGGTAGCTACTGAAGGCATCTTCTCCAGCTGAAAAGGCTGGAGTACAACAGGGAAAGCTCAGACATGCATGCATAGACCTATGCTCAAGTCATGTGTGGCAACATCCCTCTGGCCAATGCAAATAACATGGTCAAGCCCAAAGGCAATGATCAGAGAAATACACTGTGTCCACAGTAAAGCCAGACCAAGTGACATAGGCTGCCATACTCAAAGGGTAAGGAATGCATACTCCTGCCCTAAAAGTGAGAGGGAAAAGAGCATACTCTGCTGAATAATAATTTAACGAGGGATCCACAAACTCTTGCCCACCATTTGTTTTACTGAAAAACAGCCATTCATTTATGTATGGTCTGTGGCTGTTTTCATGCTACAGTGACAGAATAGAGTAGTGGAGACACTTATAAAAGCTAAAATATTTTACTATTTGCAGAAAAAGTCTGCCTACTTCTGATTAGTCTATCAGAATAGGTATACCAATTAGGTATATACGTAGAACAAGAACTGCTGAGTTATAGAGACACTATCAAATAGTTTTCCAAAGTTCTACCCTTTTACCTGCAGTTTTTCTATTATTATGACACTCTGCATTTTCATCTTGTTTGTAGCATCAATGACTTATTACAATCTATTGCAGTATGTTACTTTTTTCTTGATAAGTCTAGAACCTTAGAGCTAGCTATTTTTATAATCCAATCTTCTATGGAATACTGTGTAATATATCTCATTTTCTATATAAGCCTCTAAAGAAATTAACACTATTTGTGCATGATTAATATTCATATATATTTTTCTATTCATTTCATGCTTTTGTGAATGTCTGTGTTTCTGTCAGGATCTCTTTCTTTCTGCCTAAGCAACTCTATTGTTTCTTACAGTTAATACTAGTTAAAAATAAAGTGTCTCACTATTTACTTGTTTGGAAACTTTTATTTTTATTTTTGGAAGAAACATTCGGTTGTATGAGACTCTATGTTGGTAGTTATCGGTAATCCATTCTTCCTTAAATTCATCCTTAACTGTCATCACATTTTCCTTTGGCTTCCTTTGCTTCTGTTGAGGAATCTACTTACAGCTACTTTTTGCAGGTAATATTTCTATTCTCCGTAGCTGCTCTGATTTTGAATGCATTTAATTTTCAACCCTTGATTTTATTTTATTTTATTTTATTTTATTTTATTTTATTTTATTTTTTGTTTATGTTTAAATTCCAATTACTTAGCATAGAGTGTAATTTTAGTTTCAGGCATACAATTTAGTGATTCTACACTTCCATACAACAGCCAGTGCTCATCACAAGTGCACTCCTTAATCCCCATCCCCTATTGTACCCATTCCCACACCCACCTCCCCTCTGGTAACTACCAGTTTATTCTCTATAGTTAAGAGTCTGCTTCTTGGTTTTCCTCTCTCTCTTTTTTCCCCCTTTGTTCATTTGTTTTGTGTCTTAAATTCCACATATGAGTGAAATCATATGGTATTTGTATTTCCAGAGACTTATTTTGCTTAGCGTTATACTCTCTAGCTCCATCCATGTTGTTGCAAATGACAAGATTTCATTCTGTTTTATGGCTGAGTAATATCCCATTGTATGTAGATACCACATCTTTATCCACTCATCAGTTAATGGACACTTGGGCTGTTTCCATAATTTGGCCATTGTGGATAATGCCGCTATAAACATCGGGATGCATGTATTCCTTTGAATTAGTATTTTTGTTTTCTTTGGGTAAATGCCTAGTAGTGCAATTGCTGGGTCATAGGTAGCTCTATTTTTAAGTTGTTGAGGAGCCTCCATACTGTTTTTCAGAATGGTTGCATTAGTTTGCATTGCCACCAACAGTGTAGGAGGGTTCCCCTTTCTCCACATCCTCGCCAACATCTGTTGTTTCCTGTGTTGTTATTTTTAGTCATTCTGACTGGCGCAAGGTGATATCTCATTGTGGTTTTGATTTGTGTTTCGCTGATGATGAGTGATGTTGAGCATCTTTTCATGCGTCTGTTAGCCATCTGTATGTTTTCTTTGGACAGATGTCTATTCATGTCGTCTGCCCATTTTTAATTGGATTGTTCATTTTTGGGGTGTTGAGTTTGATAACTTTTTTATGTATTTTGGATACTAACCCTTTATCAGAGATGTCATTTGCAAATATATTCTCCAATTCTGTAAGTTACCTTTTTGTTTTGTTGATGGTTTCCTTCACTGTGCAGAAGCTTTTTATCTTGATAAAGTCCCAATAGTTCATTTTTGCTTTCTTTTCCTTTGCTTCAGGAGATATATCTATAAAGATGCTGCTATGGCTTATATGTAATTTTAAAGATTTTATTTATTTATTTGACAGAGAGAGAGGCAGCGAGAGACAGAACACAAGCAGGGGGAGTGGGAGAGGGAGAAGCAGGCTTCCCTCTGAGCAAGGAGCCTGATGCAGGGCTCCATCCCAGGACCCTGGGATCATGACCTGAGCCGAAGGCAGAAGCTTAATGACTGAGCCAATCAGGCTTACGTGTAATTTTAATTGTACTTCTTCTTCTTGGCAGGGCAGAGATTTTAGAATATGTGGTTTGGTACCATTCATCAGTTTTGGAAAAGTATGGGCTATTTTCTTTTCCAAAATAGCTTCTGCTTTTTTCTTTCCTTTCCTGAGGAACTCCAGTTACATTTCTTACTGTTTCATGAGGTCTGATGTATCCTGTGTATGCTCTTCAGTATTTTACATTGCAAGTATTCTATTTTGCTTCAGTAGAATAGCTTTTATCAATCTATCTTTAAGTTTACTAGCTCAGATTTCCTGTAGCTAGTCTATTGAGTTCTTAACTACGTTGTTCATTTGCTTTTTTTTTTTTANTCTTTAAGTTTACTAGCTCAGATTTCCTGTAGCTAGTCTATTGAGTTCTTAACTACGTTGTTCATTTGCTTTGTTTTTTTTTTTANTTCCTTTTTTCTTTTTTTTTAAAGATTTTATTTATTTATTTGACAGAGATAGAGACAGCCAGCGAGAGAGGGAACACAAGCAGTGGGAGTGGGAGAGGAAGAAGCAGGCTCACAGTGGAGGAGCCTGATGTGGGGCTCGATCCCATAACGCCGGGATCACGCCCTGAGCTGAAGGCAGACGCTTAACCGCTGTGCCACCCAGGCGCCCCTCATTTGCTTTGTTTTTAAGATCTAGAATTTAAAACAGATCCTTCGGTGAATTTTCCCAGTTATAACTATTTTGCAATTTTCCCAGTTATAACTATTTTGCAATTTTTCATTAAGTTTCTTGTATGAATTAATCATGACTATGTTTAAATTTCTAGTTCCCAAATCCAATATAGGACTCACCTTTTGGTCTCCATATATTGTCAACTATTTCTTTTGTATCCTTTCAGATGGTTTCACAAGCTCTATGTTTCGTATAAACAGTGTAGAGGATCCAAAATGAGATTGTATTTCATCACAGAGATTTTGTTTTTGTTTTTATTTGGTCCTAGGTTATTAGAAAAGTTCTGATTGCGGGGCGCCTGGGTGGCACAGCGGTTAAGCGTCTGCCTTCGGCTCAGGGCGTGATCCCGGCGTTATGGGATCGAGCCCCACATCAGGCTCTTCCTCTATGAGCCTGCTTCTTCCTCTCCCACTCCCCCTGCTTGTGTTCCCTCTCTCGCTGGCTGTCTCTATCTCTGTCAAATAAATAAATAAAATCTTTAAAAAAAAAGAAAAAAGGAAAAGTTCTGATTGCTTTAATCTCAACAAAGGCTAACATGAAACGAGGTTCCTAGGATTTTGTAATTTTGGTAAGGCCCTGTCTCCCTGTTTTCTTTCAGGTGATAGGTTTACTCTTCAGGATCCTCCAATTCAGGGTACTTCCTGGCAATTCCTCAACTATAGTGATTATTTACTCAACACCTTGATATGGAAAAAAAAATCTGATTTTCAAATGCACCTGCTTGATATTTTAGGAAATTGACTCTTACAACTTCAGAATTTGGAAAACGTCTTAAAGAAGAAACCTGGCTGTCTGTTAAGCTCAGTGTTCTGCCAGTTCATTTTATCAGAATCTTGTGTTTCCAACTCTGTTTTTCCAGCCCTGAAAAAAGAAAAAAAGAAGAAAAAACACCCCAAACTCTGGTTGTTAGTCTTTTCCCCAGCAATCTCTTGTTTGGTCTGCTCCTAGAATCAAGAACTGCAGAATTTCACTTGATTTTCTACAATTGTCTTATCTTTAGAATCTTGGTCCATTTATTTATTTATTTATTTATTTATTTATTTAAATTAGCTCTTCATTGTACTTAATGCTTTTAGTTTGAATTTCCCAAGTAAAACAACTGCTTCAAGGATGGAAAATAAATTTAATTCTGGGGAAATTTAATATGTATAGCATATACATTTGATAGAGACTAGACCCCTAGGTAAAAAATGAAATAAGCTAATATTAATTTGATACTGAGAAGATATCTCATGGTTTTCATAAATCTATTTTGAATCATAAACTATATATATCTATCTTTTCCAAATACTTAGAATAAATTGATATACTTTGAAATATTTTTCAGACATCATGTTGGTGAGGTAGAATGTCATTGTTAACCTGATATTTTAAATTTGATAATGCCCATATTCAATCTCTGGGCAAAATATTAAAAAAATTGAGAAACATTTAGCAGAAGCAGAGCTTTAGCTGATATAATCCAACCATAGATGTTGCAAAAACACAAAACAAACAAATACACACAAGTTTTAATATTCATATTTTTACAAGTTTTAATGTTCTGATGTGAAATACAACTATTGTAAAAACTGGCCATTTTTAAAGCTTGGATTAAGAGACAAACCAACAGAGATGATAGAAGACATTATAGAGATATGTATAAAAGCAGATTTCTTATGAACACTGTTGGGTAGAATTGGTATTTTTACCCCTCAATTTTAGCCACATAAGGACCACAAAAGAGCACTTTGGGGGCGCCTGGGTGGCTCACTTGGCTAAGCATCTGCCTTTGGCTCAGGTCATGATCCCAGAGTCCAGGGATTGATTCCCGCATCGGACTCCCTGCTCAGTGGGGAGTCTGCTTCTCCCTCTGCCCCTCATCTTGCTTTTGCGCTCTCTCTCTCAAAGAAATAAAATTTTAAAAAAAAAAAAAAAAAAAAAGCACTCTGGCTCTCTCCTGATGTCTTTCACCATACTCTCACCCCCAACTGCATACACATGTGAATAATCATACCCAAATAGACAAATGTACAAGCTAATCTGATGGAGGTAATTTAGTATAAATGTAGCAAAGCAATATTTACAATGAAATAAAGTTTATTTAATAATGCAAATGCTTTTTAAATATTTATTTATTTAAGAGAGAGAGACAGGTGCGCCATGCGGGGGGAGGGACAGAGGGAGAGGGAGAGAAGATCTCAAGCAGACTCCCTGCTGATCATGGAGCCCATCGTGGGGCTTCGTCTCACAACCCTGAGATCATGACCTGAGCTGAAACCAAGAGTCCAATGCTTAACCAACCGTGCCAACCAGGCATCCTTAATACATATGTTTTAAAGTAAAATTGATAATCCAACTTAACTAAATTTTATGTCACATCAAAATGGGCATGCTGAATTTCCTTTATTTATCTCAGATAGTTTGATACAAAGTCAGTATTTTTGAAGACATTTAAAAATTTTTCAGGTGAAGAAAAGTTGGAGAAAATGCAAGTAAAATAGGGTGGTGTAGCCAATAGACTAAAAATTCCTCAGTAGAAGCCATAAGACCAGTATCTTCCGGAGCATAATGGGCGGCAGCAGCCATAACCATAGCCACCATAACCACAGCCACCATAACCACAGCCATAGCCATAGCCCAGGCCACCATAGCCATAGCCTAGGCCACCATAGCCATAGCCTAGGCCACCATAATAATTGCCATAGTAACACATGGTCTCAGGAGTGGAAGGTTCAGGTGAGGACCAGGAGGTAGGTATCTTTAATATGAATGCCGCCATCCGCCAAAGGGCCTTTTATACACCCTCAGTGGTGGGTGGGGAAACCACAGGCAGCGTAGCGTCCTATATCTTGCTAATTTGCTTCAGACAACATCATGAATATTTTGATTTATTGGCAAAACAAGGCCCTCATAACTGAAATGATTTTACTCCTATGTCAGGACTCCACTATTTATGGGCCTTTAAAATGAAACTCTTACTCTATTTTCAAGGCTATGTCTCACTCTATATTTATTTAGTTGAAAAAATATGACTTGGTTACATAGCATGATGCAAAACATGAGAATAGTTATCCTGTTGTTTGGTTCCATTCTTCTTTAAGAAGAAATTTAAAATGAGCCTTGTCTGGAAGAACATGCTTCTTAAATCTTGCACATAAAGGATGGATATAATATATATTCGTATGCTCTTGCAAAAAAACACTTCCTTCCAACTCAATACGACTAGTTACTGGTTATGTAACTGGTAATATGGTAGCAAGTACTTTCATATGTGGACATACTTGGCATTTATTTATCAGCTTTTCCTTTAGTATGTGTGACTTTGATCTTTCCAGAAAACATGTGACCATTTTATGGGCAGAAATTGTCTGTGCTTTATGCATCCTTGTGTCATCACATAGGAAGCTGTCATAGAGGAATCTGCAAACCATATGGAGGGTAAGCCTGATGCTCTGTCCTCAACTCACGTCTCTTTTACCAGGGCTTATTTCTGTTCTTCCAGATGCCCCAGATTTGCAGTAGTGATATGTGCCCTAAACAATGTGTGGACATTATCAGAGAGGTGAAAAGAGCCCTGCATTCCTTCCTCATTCCCTCAGTTTTCAGCCAATAGGTGAAGTGTTGGTGGAGATAGAAATCCTCAATCATGGAAGGACTAATTGAGCACACAGCAGAGACGATGCTCTAGGCTTTTCCTTTCCTTTTTTTTTTTAATTTCAAAATTTTAATGAAAATTAAAATATAATTGAATTTAATTAAAATATACTTTACATGAAACAAACTCAGGTCTAGTTAAGAGGACGGGTTTCTTCCACTGTCCAAAAGTACAGTGTTCCTAGGAAACCTTTCCTAAATTGAAATGGCATGAAGCAAAGAAGCAATTACCACTAATTTATATGAAAAAATTCTTGAGCATTCTCAGACTCAAAAAAAAAATAACCTTTTTTAGGCTTTTCTGATACTTTAGGACACATTTTGCTAACAGATGCATGAAATAAATCAGGATGAGGCATGGATGCTCACAGACAGAGTTCAGAGCTCTGGGGGTGAGGCTGCGATGCTGAGCAGGGGTCTTGGGAAAGGAGCTGGGGGCAGGGGAGCCATTCTCACAGCTCCGGAGGCTGGCTGCATTTGTAATGATTCACTGCAAAAGCAGCTCTGAATGCTATTTTTACTTTTTGCCCTTTTTTGCAAAAGCAAAAACCCCTTTCAGATTTTTTTTTGGTTAGAGAAAACAGGTACAAATATAGGTTTTTTTTTTTTTTTTTTTTTTTTTTTTTGTAAAAGCCGAGTGTCATAGTGTAAACTTTTGAAAAGCTACCTGTGTAGCTAAATGAGTTTTGACAAATAGATTAACAAAAATTATGTATTTTCACTCTAGATATAGCTGTTGGGAGATTTTGTAAGGGGTGGGGGGGAAGAAGCTTCCTGACTTTATAGGTGCCACACTAAAGTTTTCTCTGACCCCACAGCACTGCTTCGAACATTGAGAGCAGTGATAGGTATATAGATGGGATAAAGAACCCTGCTTTCCCTCGGGCTTCTAATTTAGATTATATGGAACTTCACAGAAAAATTCACGTAGGTTTTTCAGCCTCTTTCAACCATTCAATTATTATTTATCTGCCGCTGACCGAGGGCCAGCCATTCTTAAGATACAGTGTTACGTGACAGCTGTTATTGTCCCTCTGTTTCCTCATATCACTGACCTTCTCATTCACAGCATGAGATGCTGGAAGCGGTAAAAGGACATAAGAGAAACTTCCAGTAGTGTAAAGAAAAATGAATAAAATAAATTTGCTTTCTTCTGAAATTGGAAAACAAATCATTATTTTTCTTCGTTGGGTGAAGACTTACTACACAATCTCTTCACGTCATGCAGGTCGATTTTCAGGTATCAAAATGACACTTGGCACCTATGTTATCAAGCTGAATTCCATTGGTAGGGTTCACTTTTCAAATGGGATGATGGCCAAACATTTTTTTTCTGAGCAAAATGTAGCAATTTCTTGAAAATAAAGTAGAAAGTCCACATAATCAAAATGATCTTTGCCTGACTGATAATGGATTCCATTAACCTCCGTTGTCTCTTTACCATTTCCCAATGTCATGAGATTTCTTAAGAAAAAAAAAAAAAGGATAAGTGGGCACATTCATTTTGGAGATTTTAAATACGGGCCTAAATGAAGCGGGAAGGCGATGTGGTAACTCAGTGCTTTGAAGACCGTTGTGGTGAGGTGGTGAGCAGTGAGCAGGTCCTTCCCAGAGGATCTGAGCATCAAACACCAGGCAGTCAGCAGCCACCAGGCAAGGAATGTTCCATGAACTATTTTGTGCATGAATGCACAACGTAGGTAGAAGACTGTGAGGTGTGAGGAGCAAAGGATCTCTTTTTGGAGGCAGAGTTTTAAGCAATTCAGCTAAAACTTAGGGGCATCAAGAGATGGACAAAGGCAGGGGTTGTTAAATGCAGTGATAGGGAAAAGGACTATTTTGGTGGGCAAAATGCCATTTAAGCATGTGGCCTAGAACAGCAATTTGATAGTCTGAGCAGATGTAGTAGTAGCCGCTGGATTACATGGAAGCCTGGGTGACGTAGGTTCTGAGACAAGAAGAGTGCATGTTCAGATCCCTGAATTTGTAGAAACAGCAAAACGTCAGAGACAGCCCAGATAGCGTGTTCTCTCATCTCTGCTTTTGCCTCATTTTCTCTGTTTCTCTCCCATTTTTTTCTCTCTCTTTCCCTCTATTCTTTTCTCTCACATGCATACACACACCCACACACAGATAAAGCAAAAACGATGGAACTATTAATGTAAATACAAGGCAGCAATATTTAAAGAGATAGGTTGTTGTTAAATATGAACTTTATCTCTCACGTGAACGATACAAGAATAATGCTAAAACAGCATAAATTGTAAATAAATTTATGTAAATTGTAAGCCATCCCATTGGTTTTGGCCGATCAAAATGGGCATGTTGAATCAAAATTACTTTTTTTCCCCAGTAGTCAGGAATGAAGTTGGCATTTCTGACATGAGTATAAAGGTTCGGTTAGGATATGAGAGGAGGAGTCCAATAGGTGGAATTGCAATCTATTTTATGTATGTATGTATTTATGATTATTTTTAAAGATTTTATTTATTTATTTGACAGAGAGAGCTAGCGAGAGAGAGAGTACACAAGCAGGGAGAGCAGCAGGCAGAGGGAGAGGGAGAAGCAGGATCCCTGCTGAGCAAGGAGCCCAATGCGGGGCTCAATCCCAGAACCCTGGGATCATGACCTGATCCGAAGGCAGACGCATAATCAGCTGAGCCACCCAGGCACACTGCAATCTGTTTTATTTAAAGATAGTTTAGCTTGGCGGTGTGTTGGCTAAATAAAACAATCAATATGTACATCGTGTCTATCATAACAATAAGAGGATTGGGCAAAAGAGAAGGTTGCCGAGCCTCGGTGCTCCTCGGCTACTGTGTGCAGCTTCCCTAAGCCTGTACCATGATACACGACGTCATTATTTGGACAATAAGAGCCTGGAGATGGGTATGTGTATATATGGGCGTAGCTCCAATTTCTCTCACCTTCCCAATCAAAACTTCATAGAACTCATTAAAAATTATTATATGGTTGGGGCACCTGGGTGGCTCCGTTGATTGAATATCCAACTCTTTGTTTCAGCTCAGGTCATGATCTTAGGGTTGTGAGATCGAGCCCCAAGTTGGACTCCATGCTCAGAGGAGAGTCTGCTTGAGATATGCTCTCTCCCTCTGCCCCTCCTCCCACTGACACTCTCTCTCTCTCTCTCTCAAATAAATAAATATTTAGAAAACTATTACATGGTTTGCTATGTCCCATCATTTAGGCCAGCAATATTCCATCATTCGGGCAATATTTTATTGAGGGCCCTCTATGTGTCAGACACTTTTAAGGAAATGGATTATATTACTTCTATTATTGTGATTATGACTTCTCCTATGATCTTCCCCCATCATGTACAGCATTAAGATGTGGCAACGTTGCAAAGCCATTTGGAAATATTAATCCCCCAAAAGCAATATTAAATTGAATTATTTTAACACACCCACACATACACAAATGATGAAGAAAAACCAATATAAATGCAACAAGTACTTTCAATGAGATAAGTGTTTATTAAAATTACTTTAAACTTTTCTCACATAAGATTGTTGATCAAAAAGGTAAGATATTTGAAAAGCAATACAATATCAAAGGAAAAGCTTTTAAAAAATTGTGAAACATTCCATATGATTCCAGTGACTCTAGTAAGGTTTGCAGAAGTTGACCTATTTTATTTTATCATTTTAGGTATCTTAAGATGATGTTGACATTTTGGAATAGAAAATGAAATTATTCATAAGAAGAATCATGGAGGCAGATTCAGGCGGCTAGAGGAGAACAGTAAGTTGAATTTCTCTGGAAGCTTCTCAGTAGATCCCATAGGAACAGCATCTTCTGCAGCAAGATGGGCGGTTGGAGCCATATCCATAGCCGCTACAGACATAGCCCACACCATTGTGGCCACATCCATAGCCGCCATAGCCCCAGCCGCCATAGCCACAGCCCAGGCCACCGTAGCCACATCCATAGCCGCCATAGCCACAGCCCAGGCCACCGTAGCCACATCCGTAGCCGCCATAGCCCCAGCCGCCATAGCCACAGCCGCCATAGCCACAGCCTAGGCCACCATAGTAGTTGCCATAGAAAGACATGGTTTCAGGAGCAGAGGATTTTGCTGAGGAGCAGGGAATCAGTTTCTGTCAGTTTGAACATCACCATCTGTGCAGGTCCTTTTATATGTCCCCTCAGTGGGTGGGACACATCACAGGACTTGTTGACCACATATTTCCTACTAATTTACATCAGTACACTTCCTGAGTCTTTGTTTCATTAGGCAAGGTGAGGCCATGCCGAGCAGGGTGACTGGGCTTTTGAGTCAGCTTCCCTACAATCAAATCACGTATCTTTCATGTGTTCTTCTTATTCTCTTTTTTAAACCCTTACCCAGCTTTTACTTATTTTGCTTAAAATATTTGAACCAATTTTTATCTAGTTTAACCATTGACAGGGTTCTAAAATGTTGATTTTTAAAGTTTATCATTTCTTCTAATATAGTATGTGAAGGTCTTCCATAAAGTGAAAAATAACTTTCTTATTCAGTAGAGTCAGGGAAGCTTTCCATGTTTATTATTTACTTTCATAAGTAAATTTCATGTGGGCATAAAAGTATATAGAGTTGTATTTTGAAGCTTTATAAACACATCCTCAGGATTTAATATCTGTCAGTGTTTCACTATCAGTTCCTTCTCTCCTTGTATACTTTTTGTAGTTATTGTTATTTTTGCTGAATATTTTAAAACAAATCTAAGACAAGTAGCATTTTTCTTATAAGTACTTCAGTGTGTATGTCTATCACAAAATGAGCTTTTATTTATTTTATTTTTTTAAAGACTTTATTTATTTGACAGAGAGAGAGAGAAACAGCCAGCGAGAGAGGGACCACGAGCAGGGGGAGTTGGAGAGGAAGAAGCAGGCTCCCAGCGGAGCAGGGTGTCGATGTGGGGCTCGATTGCAGGACCCTGGGATCAAGTCATGAGCCAAAGGTAGATGTTTAACGACTGAGCCACCCAGGTGCCCCAAAGTGAGCTTTTAAAAGACATATATAACTATACCATTATCACACACATGAATTTGTTTTTAAGTTCTTTAACATTCCCTAGTAATTCATGCTCAGATTTTCTCAATTCGTTCACAAATATATTTTTATAGTTAATTTTTTTATGTTGGGCCTCACATTTAGGCATAATGTCCCTTAACTATTTTTTAAGATATAATAGTTTTTTTCCAATGCTTTTCTTCATGCATTTTATTTTTTAATAAAACCATATTATTGTCCTGTAGAATTCTTAAATTTTGGGTGTGGCTGGTGTCTTCCTTGATTTTTCTTTTCTTATGTTCCTCTATCCTTTATACTGTCTCTATCCTGGTAGGTAGATGTAGAGGGTTGAAGTGATTCTTCTTATTTTTTGACAAGAAAAATACTGTATAGATGTTCTGTATTCTTTGTTTTCTACAATATTAGGAGGCATATGGTGTCTGGTTGTCCCATTGCTTCACATTGAGTAATGTTGGGATTGTTAATTGAGTTCATGATATAATCTTCCCCAGCAATTTTTATCTATTAATTTTTGCACTTGATGATAGTTACATAGAGCCATTACCACTAGAAGTTCTATGATGCTGATCTTAAAAATTCTATCATTGCATCTCAGACCACCATAACAGTAGTCGTGCCCACCACAACAGTAACATATGTGTTAGTAGTGCAAGGTTCAATTGAGGAGCATGAAATAAGTTTCCTGAGTTTGAATGTCACCATCTGCAAAGGACTTTTATATAAAGTAAACAGATATGGCAAACCACAGGCAGCGTTGACCTCATATTTCAGACTAATTTGCAATAAAGGCACTCATGAATCTCTATTTCTTTCATTTATGTGAAGTGCATTCCTTAAGCCATGACTACTTTGTTATAATGTCTGGTTTCTCACAATCTATTCCCTTGCCTTGAATAGTAGGGTTCTAGTCTATTGTAACAGGTTTGTCCACTCTGTGAACTATATAAAAATATATTTAATATCTTGGTTCAGATTCCATGTAATTCCATGAGCATATAAGACCTTACGGGTTTTTTTTCCTATTTTCATTTGAAGAATATTAATGTCCACTACATAATCATATACGGGGTGGGTGATTAGAAGAAGAAAGTAACTTGGAGACACATGTCTATAAATTTTATGAATTATTTTTACTATAGCAAAAGATTTTTCATCCCTCGATAGTGTTTCTCACTGATTAATGACAATGAGTAATTGACTAACTCAAGTACATTTCTATCCTATTATAAAGACACCTCTTCTTTCATTGATACTTATATTAATTTTTAATATTTGTGTTTGAGTATACTTGTGAAGTTGACCATTTACCTACACGGCTTAGCATTTGTCTTATATTCCTTTCCATTAATGCATGATGGCTCCACAGTCAGAGAGTCTGTTATCTATTATTGGAAACTGATGGCATTTTATGCATTCATCTGTCATGGTGTGATCACGTACCACCGATGAAGATATGAGAAATGAAGAGGCTTAGTTCACTGGCTGTGGTGGAGCTGTGTTCTATTTGTCTTTCTTCTTTACCACTGCTAGATCCTCAGGGTTTCTTTTGTTTATTATATTTTGGTGGGAAGCTTCAGAGAGCTGCACACACAGGTTAGCCGAAGAGCGGCAGGGGTCATAAGTATTATAGCACAGATGCGGTTTTGCTTGGAAATCAACTCGGTATAGTTCATGGTGCATATAGAGAAAAATCCCTTGTCTATAGGAGACCATGCTCTAGGTTTTCATTTTCTTTTTTAAGATTTTATTTATTTATGTGACAGAGAGACAGCCAGCGAGAGAGGGAACACAGCAGGGGAGTGGGAGAGGAAGAAGCAGGCTCCCAGCGGAGGAGCCCGATGTGGGGCTTGATCCCGAACACCGGGATCATGCCCTGAGCCGAAGGCAGACGCGTAACAACTGCGCTACCCAAGCGCCCCTAGGTTTTCATTTTTAAATGAACATTTAATTTTCATAGCTGAGCTGGTTTTGTTTTTGTTTTTGATTTTTTTTAACCAACATTGGCTGGATCCAAGTGTGAACCATAAAGGGAACTGGTTTGTATCCAACTGGCTGAAAACTACTGAAGCAATGTATGCACACAGTATCACTCAAGAAAGGTATAATACATGAACATATAAGAGAATTAATGATGTTTCCCAACTAGGTATAAAAAAGTAATTTTGCCCTATTTTTGTAGGCAATTTTAAGCCCACAGGTGTCTAATTCTTTCATCGGAATCACCAGAGTATTTGATATTGTGCACTTGTCTTCCTGGTACTCCTGGACATAGGTAAAGGATGGTGAAGTACAAATCCTCTAATTTGCATTGCTCTGAAATTCATCTCCCCCTCTGAACTCAACATGAGAAGAGTTTGAACAACATCAATTGGACAAAATAGAATCATTGAGGCTCTGGAGGGAATAAATGCTTACACATCTGAATAGCCATGCATTTTCACATGCTATTAATTTATAAAGTAAGCTCTTAATTTGAAAGCATTTTAAAAGTCACATAAAACATTGACAAAAGATTGTCAGCCTTATTCATTCATTAATTTATTTTCCATTTATTCATTAAAAAAAACCCAGGAACAAAAACAAATCTCAGATTTGTAATACTTTCAGGCACTGTCTTAGGTGCTGGAACCATGTGACTTCTACCAGTGGCATTGTTTTCTTAGTGTTATTTGATTTTTCTCTCAAAACATAGGCTGTGGTATTTTTAGAAAGCCCAGAAAATTCCATTATATGAGTGGATACATAGATTAAAATATTTTACCTACTGAGAAAAATGAGAAATGACTTCTAATACTATATAGCAAACCATAAATGTCATTTAATCTTATGATCCAGCTTTAAAAATTAATTAATATAAATTAGAAATCCCTAAAGAGTTGCTTGGCCATCTATATTATTCTTAAGAAATAATATCCGCAACACACAACATGTTGATATTTCATATTGATAAAATAGCTATGCATTTTTCAATCATTTGGGAAAAAGTTTATAGTTTCAAACAAAGGTGAAAATGACACAAAATGTTAAGTCGAAATAAGCCTTCAATATACTGATGTTGAAATTCCATTCTTCTGATTTTTTTTCCGATAGGGTCTGGTGAAAAGTTGTATTTAATATAGAAATAAATTTTGATTATCTTCAAAACAGAAATTGGAAATACGAAATTCAAAATCAGTGTTCCATGAAAGCACTGATTTAATTTTTTAGGCCTGATGTGGTGATGTGGTAATGGGGTGGCACTTTCTAGAAATTCTTAAAGACAAAGATGATGTACACATCTACTCTGTGGGTTACTATTAGATGTGGGATATGGAGGGTCATTTAGAGGATGTGAAGTGGAAAATCCAAGTTCAACCACCAGGAAGCATGGTTCAAAATACACAAATGTTGGGCGTAAGGAAATAGCCAAAGACATTGGTGTGTAGTATGGTGATTGGAAATAGGAGTGTCATTGTAGGATTTTTATCTGTTGATTAAAAACTCAGCATATGGGCTAATGTTTAAATATAATCAGATGGTTGCCATGATTACAGTGTTATCAAAAACAAATTTCATTTAGAAATAATTTATTCTTAGGTTTTAATTTTTTAGCATATTAAGAAAGGCGATTTTTCTATCATAAAAATACCCGCACATGTGCATGCAACAGATGTAACAAAAGTAATGTAAAAAAAAGCAATATTTTCAATATAGGAGATTTTCTTGAAAATTGAAGTAAATTTGGTTTCACAGGAAAAGTGTTGAACTAAAATGTATGCAGAGCATGAATTGTAATGCAGTAACAAGAGAAGAAGTTTCTTTTATAAAGCAAGACATTCCAGATGATTTTATTCAAGTAAGCTGATGGTTGTAGAATTGTAACTCTTCTCTCCTTCCCAAGTACACCAGGGGCACTATTTCATAAAGAGAAGAACGCAGAAAGTGGATTCAGGAAACACAAGAGGAGGACTGGAGTACCTCTCGAGGTTTTTCAGTAAAATCCACAGGACCAGTTTCTGCTACAGAAAGATGGGCAGCCATATCCATACCCACCGGAGCCACAGCCCAGGCCACCAGAGTAGCTGCCATAGTAACACCTGGGGGCAGGAATGAATGGTTCAGCTAATAATCGGACCAGCACTGTCAGTCGGAATGCCTACCATCTTCCCAGCACTTTAATTTATCTTCAGTGGTGGGTAGGGCAAACCACAGAAAGTGTGGAATTCATAATTCACACTAATTTATGCCGGAAAAATTCCTTAAGCTCATGGTTTTTCTTTTAGGCAAAGAAACTCTCATAGGCTAGACTTTTTTTTTTCTTTCAGCTCAGAATTCTCACAATTGAACCATATGAGTCTAATAATAAATAATTGCTATATTTTCAAATCTGCATCAAATGATGCTAGTTAGTGACATTTCTTTGACTGGGTTTTATGAGATTTCTAAAGAATGCTGATTCCTCGCTTGAGTTTATAATTTCATGGGCAGATATTCTAACTAAAGTAAAAATTCTGTCAAAATGCCTGTATTTTTTTATGATTCCTCTCCCCAAGGAGAATATTTCTTCAATTCTTTGTACTGACTAGATGGACAAAATGTGTATTCAAATGCCATTGTAAAGGCACCAGTATTTTAATATGTAATTATGTTACTTTTTATTATTTCTGGAAAATTTTACAATTTTGTTATAAAATGAAGCATTGAAAAAAAAAGTGAAACATTGACTTACATATTTGTTTTTCCTATCTGGTATTAAAATGATGTGGAGCAATTGGAATCTTTGTAAATTCTTGGTGGGAATGTAAAGTGGTATGGCCACTATGGAAAAAAAGTGTGGTAATTCTTCAGAAATTTAAAAACAGAGCTACTATATGATCCAGCAGTTCCACTTCTGGGCATACATCTGGGTATATGTACAAAATGATTGAAATCAGGATCTCAACGAGGTATCTGCACTTATTTCCATTGGAACATTGTTCACAATGGTCAAGATACGGAAACGACATAAATGTTCCATTGATGGAGAATGGATTAAAAATGTGGTAATACATATAATGGAATATTATTCAGTCTTTAAAAAGAAGGTAATTCTGTCATTTGTGACAACATAGATGAAGCTGGAAGACATTTTGGTAAGTAAAATAAGTCAGTCACAGAAGGATATGGTGTACGAGTCTTCTTATGAGAGACATCTAAAATAGTCAAACTCATAGAAACAGAACAGAATGGTGGTAGGCAAGGATTATGGGGAAGGGGAAATGGGGAGTTGCTGTTCAAAGTGTATCGTTTCAATTATGCAAGATAAATAAGTTCTAGAGATTTCTGTACAGCATTGTGGCTAGTCATTCTGTATTGTGCACTTAAAATTTTGGCAAGAGTGTATATCGTATATTAAGTGCTCTTACCTCAATAACAAAAAAACCCCAAGAAGTAGGACAAAACTTTTGGAGGTGATAGATATGTCTATTACCTTGACTGTGGTGATGGTTTCATGGCTGTAATAGTATGCTGGAACTCATTGCATTGTATACCCTGTGCAGTTTTTGTGTGTGTATCAATTATACCTCAGTCAAACTGTTACAGAGACTGGACACATGGTGGATTTTTTGCTTTTCTCTGTTACAGTGTGTCAAATTTGTTCCAGTATAGTGCTCCTTTAGTCCGTCCAAGTAGAGATCTGGAGACTTCTCTACCCATTCACCTTCTGAGGTCCATCCATCTTAATAGTTGCCCTGGGTGGGGGCTGGGGGGTGGGTCTGGAGTGAAGTATCCTCACAAAGCAGCCGAGTATCTGCATAGGGGACACATGATGACTTGCATGAGTTTTGGACCCTATTCTGAAGGCAACTGGAAGGGTGTGTATGATGCAGACAGAGCACATTTCTTACCCATGAAAGAGATAGATTCTCTCTTAAGAAAGGCTATGAGCCAGGTTAGGCTTTAAGATGAACATTTTAATTCAGTGTTTGAGGTGCTTCTTACTGACATTGGCCAGAAGAAAGAAACAAAAGAAGTTGGTTTGAAAAAAGCTAAAGGCAGAAGACACAGTGGTGTTGACTGAAATCTAGGTATATACAATGATAGTCAAATAGAATCCCTCCGGAAATGTAGTTTAGATAAATATGGCTGAATTAATAAATTTAGTTCAGTACATATTAAACAGTTATCTTAATCTATTTTTAAGACGTGGTTTGGATCTACCCTTCTTAAGTACTGCGAGTGTTCTGTAATACTCATTGTCTCCAGTCTCTTAGTCAAAATATAGTTGAGTGAGGGACAGAGAATGTCTCTGTTTTCTTCTTATGATAAGACTATGTTCCATTCTGAGTACTCCACTGGAGCACATAAAGAAACTATCAATACTTTCTGGGAAAAATAACATTATTAGTACATTAAGACCTTGGAGATAGTTTACATCCCTACTTTCTCGTTTTCTGCTAAAGTAGTGTATAAAATTCCAGGGAGACATTTTTCAACGTCATTCATGGTCGCTAATTCATTTGTTAAAAATATTTATTAGGCACATACCATGTGCTAGCAACTCTTCTCACCGCAGGGCTACGATCCTTTATCAGTGATGTTGTGTGAAATATCTTTTTTATTATTCATTACTTGAGTATGTGTCAGTTATACAGGCCCTTCGAGAAACATCCACCATCCCAGAAGGAAAATTGGAGGAGAATTCCTTGAGTTGTCTCAGTTGCTGAGAAAATAGAACTTCAAATATAATGTAATATAATATAAAGTATGCACATTTCCTGAAAGTCCTTCAAATGATAATACATTTTTGAAATATCTAGTGTGCTTTCAGCCACATGTGTCAATATCTGAGAATACTGTCTGGGTGTTCAGAGACATTGTTCCTCATGGATGTCTTATGGAGATTCCCTTTCTTCATTTGCTTGAGGAAGAAAGCTAGAATAATTGAGAAAAGAAGTTTTGTTTTCTTCAAATTAGAAGTTGGAAGAACAAGGTTAATATCCCTAATGCAAATGAAAGGTGATGATCCAGCTTGCTAAAACACTGCTTACCAAGAAGGGAGCCAGATGGTTTTTATTCATAGGTCTCTAAAATGGGAACAGACCCACCAAGTATGCAGGCATGTATTGTACTCCTTTGCTGTTGAATTCAGAGGAATAGGAAGAAGTAGGAGAGGCAGAATAAAGCACTTAGACACATCCGAAGGCACAAAGCTGAACGATACGACCTAACTGGGGTTTTAGAAAAACAGCCAAAGACAGATACCTCTAGCACACGTTAACAGAAAACAGTGCTTTCATTGTATGAGATGGCATTTAACTTGTTTATGCATGAACAGTACTGGTGCCTAAAGGTATATATGAAAGCAAAGTTTTTATATGATGTTGTTATAAAGGAATGATGGCCATATCCTTAGTTTTTGGAAAATGATCGTCTCAGAATAATGACAAAGTCAAGGTCCAAAGGCCGGTCCCCACACAGTCATACAAATCAATATAAATGAAGTGCAATAATACTGAATATGAAAAAGCGAGTTCATTAAAAAATTAACTTAAAATTTTATAGCATGAAATATATTGGTCAAAAATAGAAAAGAGAGGGGCACCTGGGTGGCTCAGTCAGTTAAGCATCTGCTTTTGGCTCAGGTCATGATCCTAGGGTCCTGGGATGGAGCCCCACATCGGGTTCTCTGCTCAAGGGGGGGAGTCTCTGATCCTCTTCCTGCTCGTGCTCATGCTCTCTCTCCCTCAAATAAATAAATAAATAAATAAAATCTTTAAAAAAATAGAAAAGATATGTTGGTAACATAGAATCAAAGATAAAAGTTCTCTGTAATTTTTTGACACATTCCTGGCTATTTTCATCAAGAAGTACATCAGATCTGAACCTTGTGTTTTCCAGGTTACCATGGATGAGCTTGTCAGAGTTTGTACAGGGCATAGAATTGAATTACTCTTGGGAAAAACCACAGAAGCAGAGTCAGGAAATCACAGGTGAAGGAGTCCAGTAGACTGAGCTGCTCTGGATGTTCCTCAGTTGAATGCATAGGTCCACTACCTGCCCAGCAAGATGTCAGCCTCAGCCATGCCCACATCCACCCTACCCACAGCCAGGGCCAGAGCCACAGGGCAGGCTGCCGTAGTGGCTGTGATCATGCATGATGTCAGGAGGAGAGCTTTCCATCGTGGAGCAGGGAACTGTTTTCCTCAATTTGAATGTCAACATCTGCATATGGAATTTTACATACCTTCTGTGGTGATGAGGCAGTATGACCTCATATTTCAGGCAAAGTTTAATAATAAAGCTTCATGAAACACTTGTGTCAATAAACAAGGAGATGTCCTTATAGCAAATATTATTAACCATTTTTCTTGGATTCTAATAATCATGTCACATGTCCTTAACTAGATTCTTCTTGTATTTTAGGGATCTTCTTACTCTGGTTTTGTTATTAAAGTCTATACTCAGGTTCCTTGAAATGTTGATATTCAAGCCCTTACACCCAATTTTCCTTGTTTTTTTCTTAAAATAGTAATTTCTATGGCATATTTAGATATACAGTCAAGGAACTGAGAGTGTATCTATTTGAGTGAGGAAGTGATAAAAGTGAGTCGTTATCTGAAGTAAAATATCTTTTAAAGTATATAATTCCTTTCCGTCAGGCAAACTCTTCACACCAAATATTTTCTACTACTTACTGATGATGAACTGACTATATTTACATTAAAGTGATGTAAATCTGCATTTTTTCCATCCTGAAAATTTTATCTATTTGTGAACCATGACTTTCTATAGGATACACCATTATATTATGCAATTAAGCATTTACTTAGAAATTCAAATATTCATGCTAAGTGTCCTCCCTCCTCTACCTTTTGGGTTCTCACATATTCAAATTGGCTTTAAAGTCATCATTGGATTTCTCCAGGCAGGTTTACTTGAAATAGTGGCAGAAGAAACATGGAACATGGATTTCTCATATCTGTCTATGCATTCAGTCTGTTGTGGTCGCATGTCATATATAGCACCTAGCTGGAAAATTCTAGTGTATATTCATGGCTGATTAGATTGCAATAGGCAAATATATATATTATGAAAATAGTTTGGGGCTTATGAACTCCTTGAAAGGGTCTTTGGATCCCACAGGTGTCAACAGACCACAATTTGATAAGCCCTGGTCTAGAGCAGTGTTCTTCAAACTTTTAAGAAAGAAAGCTAGACCAGTAAATATTTGGAGTCTACATCCAAAATTTGAATATAACTCTTTACTTATAATTTGTTTCATGCATTAATTACTGATAAACAATCATTGAATATAAAACATATAAAATTATTTATACCAATAAGAACTCACATTATGATAGGTTATGCTTTAACATGTTAGAACATTTTTAAGATTTTGTCATATAGAGATTTGAAGTTTTGGTTCTCAATTCAGTTTATTATAATTATTAGAAAAAATATATTATTTATTATATTCACCAAATCATATTTTAAAATTTTTTGAATCAATCTGAATCCCATTATCTAGTTATAGAATTTATTTTTGAAATTTGACTAATAAATATATATCCTCCGTAATTTGAACAGTTTGATTTTACAAATTATTTTGAGAGGCTTTGTTTTTATATAAATAGGCTCAAAACCCTCTTCAACTCTTCATTTAGAAAAATGTAAAAACACTAGAATGTTCTATTTCCACATTTTAATATTACATAGATATCAGGGTCTTACAGATGGTACACCTATATAAAACTCAGTAATGTGGGGCACCTGGGTGGCTCAGTCGGTTAAGTGTCTGCCTTTGGCTCAGAGTCCTGGGATCAAGCCCTGCGTCTGGCTCCCTGCTCAGTGGGGAATCTGCTTCTCCCTCTCCCTCTACCCCTCCCCATGCTTGTGCTCTCTCTCTTTTAAATAAAAAACTAAATCTTAAAAAAAAAAGCAACAGCAACTCAGTAACATGACAATGGAAACTATCTAAAGTAATCATTTACAAAATGCTCTCTTCCCAACACAGCAGCATGCCTGGCATTCTTTACACACAGAGTATTGAATGAATGGAAAACAGAACATATGAAATGGACTTCATAATCAAAATGATCTCACATAAAGAGATTTGCTAAAGACAGCCAGGTTCTCAGGGCTCGTACAGCACTCCCTATGTCCAGTTCCAGGCCGGACATGAATTCTATGTGAATGACATCAGGCATCTGAGAAGCTTTCTTGTGAAGCTACCAGAAAGCAGACGCCCGGAAAACTCACAGAAGCACCACTTAAAATGTGGGTGTGTTCCTCTGTGTTCTGGCGAAACAAGGGCAGACAGCCAGCTCTGTGCAGCTATCAGAATTCAGGTGTGTTTTGAACTATTTGGCCCGTGAATTAAAGAGAAGCCAAATTTATTGAGGAGGAAGCAATCAGCTGTATCACATGCAAGCTCAGCTTCAAATAGTATGGGAAATATGTAGAGGGACAAAAAAAAAAAACCAAGAAACCAACCAACAAACAAACAAAACAAATGGAGGAAAGTAGCGTCACTCCCTTGGGAGAGGAACTACACACACATTTTTATCTTACAACCATCCTTACGCAAAAATGACAGTGAAACTAAATAAATGTGAAAGCATATCATCTCTGCAAAAAGATTAAATTTATTGAAAGAAGTACTTAGAGATCAAGGAGAAACTTCTGCTGCATTTTAAAAAGATTCTTTATGATCTTGCACAATGGAACCAGAGAAAGCTGACATCTGTGCTACTTTCACGATAGGCTGGATTTAGATTTTTGCTCTTTTGAAGACATGGGGTGGGATAAACAAGACCAGCAGCAGAATCCATGGTTCAAGGATTCTGTTGTTCTAGAATTTTCCAGTAGAATCCATATGACCAATATCTTCCATAGCAAGATGGGCAGCAGGAGCCATATCCGTAGCTACCATACCCATGATAGCCACAGTCATAGCCACAGCTGTAGACACGGCCAAGCCCACTGTAGCCTTAGCCCCCAGAGCAGTTGCTGTACTAGGTCATGATGTGAGGGAGGAAGAGGAAGATACTTCCCTGAGTTTGAATATCACTATCTTCATAAGGTCTTTTATATATCATTAGTAGTAGGTGTGGGAAGTCACAGGCAATGTGGCCCTTATTACAAATTATTTTGCATTAACTACGAACAACACCAACAGCAAAACTCTCCTGGATCTCTCATTTCATTAAGCAGAGTGAGGCCTTCCTAGCCACAACTACTTTGCTGTTGTGTCAACATTTTCACAGTCAGATCATGCCTATTGAATGATGAATCCCTGACTTGTTTTTCTCACTGGGCGCTCAAATTTAAGTTCCATAATGAAATTCTATGAAATCACAAAAACTACGCAAACTGTAATTAATTCCAATTGTTTTGGGTGTATTAATAACCTCAAATTCATCTGCCCATTGCAGTTGAAAAAGTTACTCTTGTTTAGCTTTGGAAAAATAGAAGTGCTAAGGGGTGAGTTTTATTTAAAGTATGAGATGTATAATATTGCCCAATACTTCTTTTAAAGATAAAATAATTCATTTCATTTTAAATACATAATTCAGGTAACATTTAATTTTATTTCATTGATTTGAGAGAGAGAGAGAGCAGAGAGAGAGAGAGAGGAGAAAGAGAGCACGAGCAAGGGGAGGTGCAAAGGGAGAGGGAGAAGCAGACTCCCCGCTGAGTGGTGAGCCCAACGTAGGGCTTGATCCCAGGACCCCAAGATCATGACCTTAGCTGAAGGCAGATGCTTAACCAACTGAGCCACCCAGATGCCCTCAGGTAACATTTTTTAAGAAAAAACTTTACAAGTATGCAAATATGCTTTATTTTCATATTTTACCAAATTCTACCTTGAGTCACCCTTTCTACTAGATGGCAAAACATTTATTCTTGTCCCTTCCAGGTAAATAACAGAGTTCAGTGACATTCGAGTCTGCAGAATGAATTGAATTAAAAGTTCCACCACTCCTCCTTTTCCTGAGAAGCATTCTCACATGCAGATGGATGTTACTGATCCGAAGGGAGCTCCTTCGTCTGTCCTGCGCTGACTCGTGGGGCTGCATAGCGCATATTGCCTTTTCCCATTGCCATTAACCAAAAAACTCCTCTGCTCAATGTATTACCTGCCATTCAGTGCTACTTCTTTGTGGCTCTACAGTCAGAAGAGTTTTTCACTGCACTTGGGAAAATAATGAGTCTCAACTCAAATCCATGGGGGTAGGCACTAATTGTTATATTCTCTACCTGTGTGTGTTGTTTGTTGGGTCACTCATGGGACTTGCTCCTTCTTGGGAAAATTAGAATGTGCCTTTCTCTACTTCTAGAAGCACAGCCATAAGGTAGGGTTTCTCTTTCCTTCAGCTGCAATGACCCAGGACCCCTAAATGAGGATTTACCCATGTCTCAGTTCTGTTCAACTCATCCACTCTCCACTAAAGCTTATATCCAGGGAAACAGGGGATGAAATAAATAATAATAGCAAAGATTATTCTACTGTTACTAGGTGCCAGACACTGTTGTTCATGCTTGACACACACTAGCTAATTTGACCTTTGACATTGTCTTGTGGAGTCGGTGTTATTATTACTATCCCATTTGCAGATAGAGCAACTGAGACACACCATTATAGTGGTCACAAAGCTACAAATGGTAGAAATAGGATTTGAAACCAGAGAGCTGATATCAGAAATTTTATTCATATCTATTATGTTCTACTGACTCCTATGAAGTCATCTTACTAAGAACATAAGATTAGAGGGCTAGTTCACATAATCATTGAGTTAAGCTCTGAGCTTTATTGCATTAACAAAAAGCTGGCCATTAGTAATATCTTTCTCATAGTCCAAGATATTTTACCAAGACTTCACTGTTTGTTGGGGAAAATCTATTAGTGCCATGAAAGATACCTTTGCCAGTATTATTAAAGAAATGCCTATATTCATCTTTGAGTCAAAACACAAATATTACAAATACGTTGAATTTTAAAGAGAACTCTTTCATGAAAATGCAATTTTATAAAGGAAATAAAATCTCATTTCTACTTTCTGCCTATAGATTCAGGACATAAATCTGAAAATTGATGTAGAGTCATAAAAGGAAATATTAATGTAAATGAGAAAGAAAAGCCCAGTTTTCTCAGGCCTGGTGTTCCAGAATTTCAAACTACTGGCTTTATGTCAGTAGTCTCATGAAGTTGAGTGATACTTTTTGCCTTTTCTTAGTAAGTCACTTCTCATGTGAAAATAAGGAAAATCCCTAAAGGAAAAAAAATGAGTTTGGAACAGAAGACATGGAGAATCTCAAGTTAAGGCAGATTATTATGACCTGTTGAATGCCAGCCAAAAGAAGGCGGGTTGTTTGGTTGTTTGGAGGTCAGGATGTCTACTACAAATGCTATTTCTTGTCATAAAGACTAGTTACAAATTGCTAACTTGAAGGCCTCGTATAAGGAGGGTTTTGAAGTGGGGACAACTGATTCTTATTAATGACTCACAAATGATTTAATGTGGCTAAATAATAGCAAATGTCATTGCCCCCGAAGCCCTACCCTAAAACCAGGAGTCAACAAGTTACTCACAGAGGTCTTGCAAAGTAACCAATGAGAAGACTTGTGTGGTGGATCCCACCCACATCGAGGGTATATAAAAGATCTCTGCAGGGGGCAGTTGTCCACACTGAAGTGACACTTCTCCTCTCCTTCTCTACCCAACCTCAACAACCAACACCATGTGTGGCGGCTACTACGGAAACTCCTGCGGGGGCTGCGGCTATGGAGGCTGCGGCTATGGAGGCTGTGGCTATGGAGGCTGTGGCTACGGAGGCTGCGGTTATGGAGGCTATGGTTATGGAGGCCTGGGCTGTGGCTATGGCTCCAGCTATGGCTGTGGCTTCCGCAGGCTGGGCTGTGGCTATGGCTGTGGCTCTGGCTGTGGCTACGGCTATGGCTCCCGCTCCATCTGTGGCTATGGATGCGGCTCCGGCTACAGCTCTGGCTTTGGCTGCTACTAACTGAGGTCGCCATGGGAGACTGCCACCCTCCACACCTGGTTGTGGGATTCACCAGTTCTGAGCCCCACACGTTCTGCGCCTTTCCCTTGGGTGATGATAGCCTGCATGCTGAAAGTCTAGCACGGTCTGTTGTCGCCTACAGCCTAACCTACAGATTCCCCGAATTTACACAGGAAGTGGGAGATGGTGAAATTCACCTGTGACCCCCACAGTTCTGTTTTCATCAGGATGATGGTGTCAGAGCAACTGCCTCAATGATATTCAGGCTGGAGCTCGTTTCTGTGTTGACCTAATAAACTTGTTCAATCCAAACAGCAACTGTGGTTTTAATGTCAGTCATTTGATGCCTAGGATTAACATTTTTGTTTGTTTCTGTTTTCAAGAAAGCTAACACTTACTTTATTCGGGAGGTATTTTTCTCTTATTATTTTTCGGTCAGTTGTCTTGGAAAAGTAATTTTTTTCTTGTAAACTTCAGTTTCAAGACTAACACTAAATCAAATATTACTTATATGTTAGGTTAAGCATTGCCTGGCATAAAGTACATAATAAAGAAAAAAATTAATTTCCCCAACTCTTATATTCACGTTCCTTAAAATAAATGAACATTGTTCCTATATCCGTCTCTTCTTCTTCCTCTTCCTCTTCTTCTTTTTTTTTTTCTTTTTATGTTTCATTTATTTATTTGAGAGAAAGTGAGCGAGAGAGAGTGCGCATGAGCAGAGGGGAGGGCTAGAGGGAGAGGGAGAAGGAGGCTCCCCGCTGAAGAGATAGCCGGATGCAGGACTTGATCTCAAGACCCTGGGACCATGACCTGAGCCTAAGGCAGACACTTAACTGACTGAGCCACCCAGGCACCCTATCCTTCTCTTCTTTTAATCTTCCATTTTAAAGTTATCACTGTTTGGCATGCATGGTGGGCCATAATATTTGGATAACTCTATTTCAGATGTAGGCTGAGAAGTTTCAGGATCTCATGAGATTCTAGTTCAAGATGTTGGATGGGGGCTGTGGTCATGCCCGAGGCTTAGCTTGGGGAGGATTCCTTTACAGACTCATGCTGCTGTTGGCAGATCTCAGGTCATTGTACTTATAGGAAAGAAAGGCCCATTTTCTTGCTGCTTTTTGGCCAGAGGCTCTTGCAGGCTCTCTTCTGGAAGTCACCCTCAACTACAAAAGATTGCCCACAGTTCCTGGCTAAGTAAATTTCCAACATGGCTGCTTGTTTTCTCAGAACCAGCAAGGAAGAAGAATAACTCTAGAAAGATGAATGCTACGATCTTATATGACATAATCACACACAACCATTTACATTTGCCATATTTTATTGGTTACAAAGCAAGCCACGTGTCTCCCTCACATTCACATTCACAAGGAGGGGTCCTATAAGGGCAATTGCATCAAGAGGCAGGAATCAAGGGGGCATGCGGTGAATCTGCCTACCACAGACTCAATATTATTCATCCTTCATCATAGGAATTAGCAAGTTGTCCTTCATTTTCAATGCTCTTCAACAACATAGGTAATATTAGCACCATCTCGTCCTCTAATTTGGTAAAATTCTGAGAGATATCTGGATCTTGGATTTTAGGTGAATTATTTGTTAATAATTTTCTTTATTACTTCCAAGGAAAGTGGACTGTTTTTGATTTCTAAATCGAATGGTATCCATTTTAGTAATACATATTTTCCTAGGAAATTATCTATTTCATCTAGGTTTTCAAATTTATGTACATAGAGCTTGAAAAGTTGTCTCATATGATGTTTAAAATTTCTTCTATTTTAATGTTCCCTCTTGCTATTTTTTTTTATATGGTTTCTGTCTCTTTTTTTTCTTCAGGTTATCAAGTTCTGTTAATTCTTTCATTTGGTTCATTATTTAAGTCATCTTTTTTTCTGAACGTCTGCCTCATTAATTTCTGCTTTACTATTTATTATTTCTAACTTTGTGGTTTCTTTTTTAATGTTTTCTTTGTGTTATAAAATATAATATTATGAAATATTAATTTATTTCCTTTCATTTTTACTGATGAAAGTGTTCATGCTATGAATTTTTCTCTAAAAACTGCTTTAAATATTTCTCATAGACCCTGTTATGGACCATTTTCATTATTATTAATTATTTAAAAATGTGTCATTTCATTTGTATGACCTCCCTTTCTCACCTGAGAATTTTTTAATGGAAGGCTTTTTATTTTTCAAGTTAATGGGTGTTTTTGGTTTTTGTTTTCACTGATTTTATTTTTAAAGGGCTTTCTGTTCTTTGTTTTTGTTAGCAATTACTAGTTTTGTTGTCTGACACCAGAGAGTATTTCTTTACTAGTATTTCTACTTTACAAAACTTACTAATGCTTTCTGTGTGACAAAATACATGGTCAATTTTTGTGGATGTTCTGTGGGAGCTGAGAAGAAGGTTCATTCTCTATTATTAAAGTATATTATATTAGGGTATAAAGTCAACATAGAACCATAAAAGCTATCTTTATTGATAACGCTGTTATATTGGTAATATTGATAATGTTACTTTTTCCACTCCATTTGTCTTGTTCTGAAAGTGCTTTTTTAGAGTCTCCCATTACTAGTGTGCTTCTATCTATGTCTTGGTTTCATATAACCATATCTTCACAAAGAGGGTATGTATATTATTTGGTGTATACATTTTGGCAAGACTGAAATATTTCTTTTTTTTCCTCTCCAAGTTTTTATTTAAATTCCAGTTAGTTCACAATAGTGCAATATTAGTTTCAGGTGTAGAATTTAGCGATTTCTCACTTACGTACAACACCCAGTGCTCGTCACTACAAAGTGCCCTCCTTAATCCCCATCACCTGCTTAACCCATCCCTCCACCAAACCTCCCCTCCAGCAACCCTCAGTTTTTTCTCTATAGTTAAGAGTCTGTTTTATGGTTTGCCTCTCTTTTTCTCCCGTGTTCATCTGTTTTATTTCTTAAATTCCACATATGAGAGAACTTGCATTTCTTTGACTTATTTTGCTTAGCATTATACTTTCTAGCTCTATCCATGTCATTGCAAAGAGCAATATTTCATTCTTTTTTATGGCTGAATAATATGGAACAGAACAGAAAACCCAGAAATGAATCCAGAGCTATATGGTCAACTAATCTTCAACAAACCAGGAAAGAATATCCAATGGGAAAGACAGTCTCTTCTACGTATGATACTGGAAAAACTGGACAGCAACATGCAGAAGAATGAAACTGGACCACTATCTTACACCACACACAAAAATAAATTAAAAATGGATGAAAGACCTAAATGTGAGACAGGAAACCATCAAAATCCTGGAGGAGAACACAGGTAGTAACTTCTTCAACATTGACTGTAACAACTTCTTACTAGATATGTTGCCAGAGGCAAGAGAAACCAAAGCAAAAATGAACTGTTGGGACTTCATCAAGGAAAAAAAGCTTCTGTACAGCAAAGGACAACCAATAAAACTAAAAGGCTACCTATGGAATGGGATAAATATTTTCAAATGACATCTTTGATAAAGGGCTAGTATCCAAAATCTATAAAGAACTTATGAAACTCAATACCCTGAAAACAAATAATGCAGTTAAAAATGTGCAGAAGACATGAATAGGCATTTTTCCAAAGAAAACATACAGATGGCTAACAGACACGTGAAAACATGCTCAACATCATTCATCATCAGGGAAATACAAATGAAAACTACCATGAGATGCCACCGTACACCCACGAGGATTGCTAAAATTAACAACACAGGAAACAACAGGTGTTAGTGAGGCTCTGGAGAAAGGGAAACCCTCTTGCTCTGTTGATGGGAATGCAAACTGGTGCAGCCACTGTAGAGAACAGTATGGAGTTTCCTCGAAAAGTTAAAAATAGAACTACCCTATGATCCAGCAATTGCACTACTAGGTATTTGCCCAAAGGATACAAAAATACTGATTCGAAGGGATACACACACCCAGATGTTTATAGCAGCATTATCTACACTAGCCAAATTATGGAAAAGCTCAAATACCCATTGATTAATGAATGGATAAAGAAGATGTGACACATATGAGTAAAATATTTCTTGTGATATGTTTAGAATTTGCATGAGAGGGGCGCCTGGGTGGCACAGCGGTTAAGCGTCTGCCTTCGGCTCAGGGCGTGATCCTGGCATTATGGGATCGAGCCCCACATCAGGCTCTTCCGCTATGAGCCTGCTTCTTCCTCTCCCACTCCCCCTACTTGTGTTCCCTCTCTCACTAGCTGTCTCTATCTCTGTCGAATAAATAAATAAAATCTTTAAAAAAAAAAAGAATTTGCATGAGAAAGCTCTCTTCTTTGTCATAGTTAATGATTTTTGGCCTGAATTCTATTTGGTTGATATCAGGGTTTCTATGTTTTCTTGTGACATTTTGCCCTGATACCTTTGTATATGCCTTCATTTTTTGTTATTCTGAATCATTTTGTTTAGGTATATATACAGCATATAGTGATGTTTTGCTTCATAAGCCAAATTTAAAATGTTTTCTTTAACAGATAAATAAAGCCAATTCATATGTATTGATAAGACTGATGTGTTTCAAACTCAACACACTTTAATAAATTTAAAAAATGGCATTTGAATGGTTTGTAGTTTTCTAATTGTTACTTGGGTTAACAATTTTAATGTGCTAAGTTCTCTCTTTTCTTGTTCAACCTTTTTTTATGTGATATACTAGTTATATTCATATTCTTAACTTCCACTCTTGTCTATACAACAGCAGATTGATTTGTTCTTCTCTCTCCCTCTCCTGCTACTCCCTTGTCTTTTAGTTGGTTTATTACTACTTTGTCATCACAGCATATTTATATATTATTAATCCTCAAATCTAATCCCTATGTTTGACTTCGTTATATATTACACTAAATATATACCACTGCACACACACATATATATAGTCACGTATATGTATATCATATCTATATATCTACATGTCTCCAACATTTTGGTGCATTTCTACTACACTGAAAACTGTTGATCTAATACATTGTTACATGAAAGACAGCTTCATTAGATATAAGCCTTTAGTTAATGCTTGCTTTTATTAGTTAGTCTTTAAATGCTCTCTCTTCTGTCTTTGAGTGTAACTTTTGAAAATTCTGATTAATAGTTTAATTCTTTATCCTTTGTACATTATTTGATTGTCTAAAAGCCTTAAGTAAGCCTTCTTTGTCATTGAAATATAATACTTTAATAGCATATATCTTATGATTAATAATTTCAAATTAATATTCTGTTACCATTAGGACCTGTCAGTGAGTATTTTTAGGTCAAACAAAATAAACACCAAAAAATGCATCATAATTAAATACTTGAAAAGTAATGGCAAAGAAAAAAGTCTTGAAAGTAGCCAGAGAGACACAACACATTATCTAAAGAATAACAGCAATTTGAATGACAGTTGCTTTGTCATCTGAATGGAGTAATAAAAAATGGCATAGTAGTTATCAAATGGTGAAAGAGAAGAAATGTCATCCATGTATTTTACATCTTGCAAAACTATCTTTCAAGAATGAAGGGGAAATAAAAACATCCTCAGAAGGAAAAAAAATAATTTGTCATTAGCAAACCTACATTTAAAGATTGACTAGAAAATTTCTCTGAACAGAAAAGAAATGCTAAAGGAAGGGGTCTTGAAACATCAAGAAAGCACAATGGAAAAAACAAGAATATGAATACCTACAATAGACTAATCTCTTCCTCATGAGTTTTAGAAATCATGTTTGGTGGTTGAAATAAAAATTATAACGCTATAATCAAGGCAATAATAGTAAAAGTAGACATGATAAGGGGATCTAAATCAAAGTAAATGCCCAACACTTCACTTGTGGCCATAAATATTGATACCAGTATGCTGTTATAAGTTGCATATGCAGATTGTAATACCCAGAGGAAGCGTTATAAAAACTACGCAAAAATATGCACTCAAAATACCATAAATAAATTAAGATGCAATACTATAAAATGTTCAAAAAACATAGCAAGGCAAGAAAAAGAAACAGAGTAACAAGAATTAGAAACAAATAGAAAACAAATAATAAAATGGCAGACTTAAATGCTAGCATATTAATAATTACATTGAATGTGCATGGTCTAAATACATCAGCCAAAAGACAAAGATTGGAAAAGTGGATTAAAAAAATCCAACATGACCTTTCTATATTCTTTTTATAAGAAACTTACTTCAAATTCATTGACATAGACAGGCTGCAAGTAAAAGGACGGAAAAAGTTATGTCATGCAATCGTTAATAAACTAAAGCAGGAGGTGGCTATTTTAACACCAGATAAAATAGACCTCAGACCAAAGAAAATTACTAGAGACAAAGAGACATATTACATATGGTATAAGGATTAATCCACCAGGAAGAAATAACAATTCTAAGTGTGCACCAAACAATAGAGTTTCAAAATATATGAATACAAAATGATAGAATTGAAAAAAGAAATAGAGAAATTTACAATTATATTCGGGTATTTTCAGCTCGCCTCCTGAGAAACTGATAGAACTAGTATGCAGAAAATAACCTGGGGACAGATAATCTGAGCAACACAAGCAGCAAAAACAGTTTTTCATATATAGAATTCTTCACCCAGCAATAAGATTATATATATTTTCAATGAAAGTATATATATATTTTGAGGCCAGTCTTTAAGGTTTGCCCTGCACCCAGGAGGGCTCCTCTTAGCTGTCTTTCCCCCTGGTTCTCTCGGATAAACCTGCTGGCCTATGGTTTAGCTTGTTGCTGTCACAGAGCAACAAAGTTCCTCTTAATTGCTCATCCTCAAAATCGATGTTGGTTTCAAGCATACCCTTAAGCTTGAATTTCCCAAACACTATTCTAAATAAACTAGTTCATTTGAGGAAAGAGTCAGAGCTCTCTGTTTTTGTGGCTTGCCTCTTGCTTTGTGCAAAGTATCTGAACAGCTACTCCAGAACTGGGGATAGGAACAGTTGCTTGCTTATTCTGTCATAAAGACGCATCTGTATTACTAGCAATCCCTGGGCTTGGGCGGTAGCCTCTAGCTTTTTAAGCTTGATTCACTTGTGATGAAACCTCCTTCCTATGAGTGGCCTAGGGTGATGGAAAGCAAGATCAGGCCTCAAGATTGTTAGCTTGTAGGGTGATGGGTAGAGCTTGACACTACAAGTGGGAACTGGGTAGATGAAGGGAACCACATTCCTTTTGGCCATGTTCACTTGGAATTTAGCCACTGCAACATAGAACAAGAGAGCATGAGATATACTAATGGTCTCCCCAGATTGGAGAGAGAATGTAGCCTTTGACAAGGGGAGGGAGTACTGTTTTTGTGGCCTCCTCTGCCCAGAGTTGAGCTTCTGCCACATTAACTTGGAGGAGGGAGGATGGGAGGGACAGATCAAGACTCACTAAACCTAGATTCAGTTGATTGTCTTGAATGAATGTTTCTTCATTTGTTTTGTGTCCTTAGGGCAATTTCCAGAGACTTGAATTTTTTTAAGTATGTAACATATCTGAAGAAGGCCTGATATCTGAGGGCCACTTTTTTAAGTATGGTGGGATTGAGTCAAAAGTCACAGCTTCTACATGGCTTCCACTCTGATCTTTTTGACCACTGTAACACAGGGCCCTCTGTTGACCTGCCTATTAAGACTGCGGTCCACTGGGGCGCCTGGGTGGCGCAGTCGTTAAGCGTGCGTCTGCCTTCGGCTCAGGGCGTGATCCCGACGTTCTGGGATCGATTCCCACATCCGGCTCCTCTGCTGGAGCCTGCTTCTTCCTCTCCC
>NC_048218.1:13468408-13550926 GCF_002007445.2 Ailuropoda melanoleuca
TGCAAAAAAAATAAAAAAAATTTTAAAAAAAAAAAAAAAGACTGCTGTCCACTATGGCAGGATCAAAGCCAAACCTATTAGAAACGGGACTTACCTTAGTGTCTCTCCTTCCAGCTTCACTGCCTGTCAATGTTTGGAGATGTCAGGGGGGCACAGCACTATGTGTTGCCTGTTTTCAATTGGTGGAGGATAAACAGACAACCCTATATGATTCCTTCCTCTGAATGCCTTCACGAAACATGCATTTGGTAACTGGTTAAGAGTTTAGCCACCTTCATATTTTAATAGCTATTCAGAAAGTAATTTTGGATGGATCTTAAATTAGTTGTAGAAGTCCCTAATTCTAACATTAGTCACTAAAAGTTTAGAAGATAATGTTGCCTTATACTTTATCATTATTGATGTCATCATTAACACTTGATAAGTGGAATGAACATGGACCAAGCGAGAAGGATCAAGGCTACACTCTCCAGCCTCCAGTTTGGATCAGACTTGTGTTTGGTGAATTTGGTCTACCTAAGCCACGGCTTTGTTATGAAGGATAAAAGCTCATGGGCTTGAAGGCAGGGAATATCAACTTCTGTGATAAATTTAGTGAAGCAGACTTAAACGCAGTCATGTCTCTGTGCCAACAGAGACTAGCCACCTGTGAAGCCACCACACACAGATTGAGCTCGAAGCTATATTTTGTCAGTGAGTAAAAAGAAACAGCTATGATATATGATTTAGGGGAACACAGTTACAGTTGCCTGGAGCCACAATTCAACCACAGAGTATCCAAAAAAAAATGAAATTGGATGAAGTGTTAAGAAAGAGGGTGCTGTTTTTAACCAATGATTTTAGTCAAACATTGGCTACGCTGAAGATGAGGCTTTGATAAGATCAAGGTATATTATAGTAGCTTTTGGATCTTCTCATGAAAACACATTTTGCAAAAGTGCGGGTTGAATATAGCTATCAGTCAGGCCTCACACATCCGTATCATCAACTGTAGATTGCCAAAGGGTGATCAAACTCTTTCTCTGTCTTTCACATATACACAGACACATACACATACAGCAGCAGACATTATATACATATATAATATGTAAGCTGTGCATTTGTAATATTATATACTGCATATATAATATTACATAATATATATAATATATATGATGTGCTATATAATGTATATAATATATGCTGTGCATTTGTAATATAAGATTACTTTCAATGAAAAATGAATTTAGACATTTTCCCAAATGGAGATAGTTCAGGTTGCTTATATTTAATCATGTACTAATAACACAACATTGAGGCTTTTGTTTTAAATTGTTGGAAACTCCAGATAATTGACCAAAGAAGTTCTGACGTGGTATTGTAGGCTAAGATCTGGTTGTCATTGAACAGCCCATAATATCGTTATTACAAATAATAGAGGAGATATACATAGTGCCTCACAGGACAACGATCTAAAGAGTTCAGCAATCTAGAATTTCTTAGAAGAATTCAGAAGACCAGAATCTTTCATAGCAGCATGGATGGTGAGGGGCATATCTGTAGGCACCATAGCCATATCCCAGGCCTTCATGGCCATACCTCGGGCCACCATAGTAGTTGCTGGAGAAGCTCATGTGTGAGAAGAAGGCTCAGAAGAGCAGAGTCAGTTTCTAGAGTTTAAAGTTTATAATCTACACAGGACCTTATAAACCAACTGAGTGGTATGTGGGGCAAACCACAGGAAATGTTGGATCCATGTTTCAAACTAATTGACATTAAAACCATCTCAAGAATTTCTCATAACTAATATATCCAAGACAACTTTGTTGTGTGTCAGAAGGCCTGTAATGAAATCATGTGCTTTGATGAGAGATTCTTCTGTTTTGGTGACTTGTTTATTCCAGATTCCAAGTTTAGACTATGTCACTGCTACCACAGCATCACATAACCCATGCAGATTCTACCTGTTGAAAATCCTAGTTTTATTTAGTAATATACTTCTTAGACCTGCATATTTGCTGCCTTGGGAACAAAAGGGTAGTTTCAAAGGGAAAAAGGATGGAAAGATTATGGAAGAGAAGACATGGTGCCGGGATTCACTTGTAAACACTGAATGACTAAGTGTTTTATGTTTTTTTGTGGTGCAATGTTATTAGCTTTGGTTTATACTTCACATATACATGTACACATGACCCCAAACCATGACAGAACCCTTGAAGTTTGACCCCAGTAGCCCTGAATATATAGAAAAAGAGAGACTTATTTTGCTAGAAATTTGAGTTTTAATGGATTCCAGAAACTCTCATATGATTTATTGATGTCAGGCACCACTGGATATGTTGCACTGAAAAAGACGCATCTCTTCTGATATTCTCAGTCAAAATATACCACCTCAATCTAGGTGTGATAAAACTTCAGAGAAACCCAAACCGGGAATATTCTACAAAACACTCAACTCTTTCAAATTGTCAAGGCCATGAAAGCCAATAAAGACAGAGGAACTGTCACTAATTAAAGAGACTAAAAAAGTCCTACAACTAAATGCAATGTGATTTGGATTATGGAAAAGAAAAAGAAATGAATGGAAAAAAATGATGAAATAAAATCTATAGTTAAGAGTATTATATAAAGTTAATTTCTTTGACTTGCTAAGTGTACTAGTGTTATGAAAGACATTAACACTAGGGAACATTGAGTGCTGGGTCTATAAGAATTTTCTGTACTATTTTGGAACTTTCTATAGGTCTAAAGTTATTTCAAAATATGACGTTTAAAGGAAATATAAAAATCATCTTTCATTTCATTGATTTGATCATTTACTAATTCACTTATCAAACTTTATTGAGAACCAATTATTTGTAGGCACTACTTTTTTATTTGAAGATTGTTTATTTGAGAGAGAGAGAGAAAAAAACAGTTGGGGGAGGGGCAGAGGGAGAAGGAGAGTGAGAATCTTAAGCAGGTTCCTCACCTATGGCGATGCCCCATGACCTTAGAGCTTGATCCCATGACCCTGAAATCATGACCTGAGCAGAAATCAAGAGTTGGATGCTTACTCAACTGAGCCACCCAAGCGCCCCAATACCAGGCACTAATATGAGCACTGGGATGGAGCAATGGATAGGACAGACAAGGACACTATTGTGATGGAGCTTATATTCTAGTTTAAGCAGGGGCAGGAAATTCAAGACATACAAAGATTAAATGAATTAGATAATTTCTAATAGTGATGAGTCTGTGTAAATAATAAAATCAAGATGAACTAAGGAAAACTTAGTTATTGGTGATGGATTACTTCAGACTGAGTGGTAAGGGAGAGCCTCAATGAGAGAACCAAGAGAGAAGACTAAGCCATTCACGCTATTACTTCAAGAGCTCAAAGGCAGAGCCTTTAAGGTGGAAATAAGCAGGCGCATCTGAAAAGCTGAGAAGCCACCGTGCTCTATATGTTGTAATGGACAGGAACAGGGTGACCAGATGAGTTCATAGATGTAGTCAAGGCTGCGGCATGCAGGGCCACGTCAGCTGTGTTTTCTAAGCTTCGGGTTACCAGATGTAGCAAACAAATATTATTCAAATTTAACTGCATGAATGGTATATGCTCTAGCCATCCTAACGTGGGCAGACATTGAAGGATTATGGTCAGGGAGGGTCATGATCTGANCTGATGTGGGGCTCGATCCCAGAACGCCGGGATCACGCCCTGAGCCGAAGGCAGACACTTAACAACTGAGCCACCCAGGTGCCCCAGTCTTGTTTAATTTCTAATGAAGATTAATCTATGAAGATATATATATAATATATATACATATATATAATATATATACACACATACACATTTATATATTAAGATTAGAAATATATGAAATTATATATGTATATATGTACATATATCCATTACATACATATATATATAAAATATAAGATATATATTTAACAAGATTGGAAATATAAATTGAGACTGATTGGAGAAAAGAATATATCCCAAGCGATCCATCTAACAAGAGTTTAGGTAGAAACTAGAGACCATAGGTGGGGCAAACAGCTAGTGAGGCATTCTCACATTTGAGGGTAAAATCTGAGGAGAAAAGAGAAAGAACACTGAGAAGGAGCAGCTGCTGAGGCTGGCATTCAACCAAGTGTGCATGGCAGGAGGAAGGTAAAGGTTGGAGAGCGTTTCAGGAGTGAAAAGAGAAGTTGGAGAATCTGAACGCTGCTGAGAAGCTGAGCAAAATACTTGACCTCTCGATCTGGCAGGATGGAGGTCCTGATGATCTCCATAAGAGGGGTCTCAGGAGAGTAGTGCAGAGGAAAGATCAAAACACAGGAGCAGAGAGAGAAAGGGTTCTTAGAACACTGCTGTGGAAATACGCTTGTGAAGTTCTGTTAGGAAGCAGAATACAGAAATGGGGATTAGTCTGAGGAGTGTGAAGAGTGAAAGAAAGCTTGTTTAGTTTTTGATTATGGAATATATATGAGAATTGAGTTTATGTAGAACAGCACAGCCACCAGAAAAGATAGGGAAGAAAAGTAAAAAAAATGGCAAGCACTGTGAAGCTCTCATGCTATGATCAAAGAGAACAACTTAATTCTTCAGAAGAAATGCATTAATTTTGGGAATTAATTTCTAAAATTAAGAATCTAGGGAAAACAAAACTCTAGCAAATGTTATTAGTGACATCGTTTGTACAAAATACAATGTATTCGATATGCTTTTAAATAAAATATAAAAAACCAGGTTAATTATAGTTTTTTCTTTAATTAACTGATGCAATTCAGGTCTACCAAATTTAGGCAATGTTCTAAGAACTTAACTATATTTAAAGAAGAATAAAAATCATGCTATTTCAACTAGTTTTTGCTAAAAACTTATTGCTCACTAGGCTCTGAACTGTGAGAATTGACTATTGCAATTTTCTATATGGAAAATTTGAATATAATGGGGTGAGGATGTCCTCCGCCTATAATATCTTGATCCAGCAGAGAGAGACTAAAATTTCACAATAATGTGGTGCTTTACAAAAACTCACCTACCAAGAAACACACATGGAAAGTACATTCAAAGACATATGATCACTGAGTAGATGAATGTGTTGATGTGATCATTAGTACGAAAATTTTTTTTGTTTCATTAAGATGCTATTTTCTTTTAACTCATTTGAAATAGTTACCATGTAAGATGAATGACGTTATTTGAAACACCTGTGTCCTTATTCTGATGATCTCCAGAGAGAGCTGATTAAAATGCAGTGGGTGTCTAACTTTCTTGAGCCATGTTCCCCGTGATATAAACCATTACCAAGTCCATTCTATAAGCCCGGCCTAAGGTTATTTGAAGGAATACATAAAATGATATTTTGCTGAAGAACTGTAATTAAATATCAAAAATCAGTGTGGCTGTGTAGATAATGCTATCTTCCCACATGCATTTTCTTAAAGACACAGAAGTATATTTTTAAACTATAACATAAAACTACCCCTGTTTTTCTTGCGCTACCCTATAGGGTGAGCTTTCACACTGATCTGAGTGAAGATAGTTATAATTCAAGGGTTCTGCAAGAGAGCTTAGCATGTCACCTTACTGACTGGACGTTTGGAAAAAGAAAGTTCTCTGATCTATTGTTAACAAAAATATGTGACGCTAAGCTTATTGGATAGTTACTTCGAATATTGACTAATTGTTGCATATACAATTAGGATAAAAAAAAGAAGAAAAAAATTGGCTTCCACAGAATAACTTACATTTTCTTGTCCTTCAGTAGAAGTTGGACATAAATGAGAATAAAACTCATTGGTATAAACAGGAAAGTAGAAGATACTTTGTTCAGACCTGTTTCCTTGGATTTTAATGAGTTAAATTATTTTCAACATCATGAGCATGAAAGATACATTATGCTTTCAATATAGAAAAAGTCATTAAATCCCTGAAGAAATTAATTATTTGGATCAAGAGAGAAGAAAAACTCATGAATAAAAAGAAATGTTATTCTCTGTGAAATGCTATACAATACTATAATTATTTGGGGGCCAAGACCCTAACAAATGCATTCTTTTTTGAAATAAAGGATGATTATAGGAGGTTAAAATGAACGTCTAATTTGGGGCAAGACTGTGTAGAGTGCATGAGTGTCTCCCCGCATTCAAGCCCTAAACTGGAAAAAGTCCAAACAAAGCAAATCACTTTAATACCTCTGAGGCTTTATCTTATGGTTGAAGAAAAACAAACTAAAGCAATTAATCATAAAACTAGCCAATGACAGGACACGTGTGGTGGGTGACACCCACACTGAGAGCATATAAAAGGTCTCTGCAGGGAGAAATGTCCACAGCACACTGAAGTGACACCTCTCCACTGCTTCTCTACCCAAGCACAACCTCAGCAACCAACACCATGTGTGGCAGCTACTACGGACGCTGTGGCTACGGAGGCTGCGGTTACGGAGGCTGCAGCTACGGAGGCTGCGGTTACGGAGGCTGCGGCTACGGAGGCTGCGGTTACGGAGGCTGCGGCTACGGACGCTGCGGCTATGGAGGTTGCGGCTACGGAGGCTGCGGCTACGGAGGCTATGGCTACAGAGGCCTGGGCTGTGGCTATGGCTCCAGCTACGGCTGTGGCTTTGGCTGCTACTAACTGAGAATGCTGTTGGGGACCCTCACCCTCCACACCTGGACGTGGGATTCACCAGTTCTGAGCCCCACACGTTCTGAGCCTCATGGTTGGGTGTGGATTATCCTACATCACAGGTGTTAGACATGACTTTTTCTAAAGACTTGAACTCTTCGTCTCTCTTCGTCTGAACTACAAGTCCTTCCTTTCTTGGTTGTAACTCGTGAAAAGTAGAATGTGAAAATGATCCTGTGGGCTCCTGCCAGGTGTCTCGTCTGGATGGTGCTGTCATATATTCTGCCTTTTGAGTTTCATACTGATTGTTTTTCTCCATTTTTCTAATAAACTTCTTCAATCTGGCATAACGATCTCAGTTCTCTTTTCATTTAATATTAATAGCTGTGTTTTGAGCTTTTTAGAAATTATTTGTATTAAAGGAGACAATTGTCTTCTTTAGGAGATATCTTCTTTTTATATTTCTAGTTCAGTTGCTCTACCAAATCCTTGATTTGTGACATCAAGAAAGTACCAATCTTTGCAGCTGTCAGTTTTCTACTCTGGTTAAGGTGTAATAATGTGTGATGCTGGGTTATTGTTAAGATAAACAAGATAATATTTGCCAATTTAGTTAAGCACTGTCTGGAAAACTATATATTCCAAGTGCTTTTGCATCAAAATCTTCATCTATTGAAATCCCTTATAAGAGTGTTGGAAGGAAAAATAAAATAAGATAAAAACAGGGAAGGCGGCAAACCATAAGAGACTCTTAACTATAGGGAACACACTGAAGGTTGCTGGAGGAGAGGTAGGTGGGGGATGAGCAAAATGGGTGATGGGCATTAAGGAGGGCACTGATGATGAGCACTGGGTGTTATACGCAAATGATGAATCACTAAACTCTGCCCCTGAAGTTAATACTATACTATATATTAACTGATTTGTATCTAAATAAAATCTTTTTAAAAAAAGATTTATTTATTTGAAAGAGAGAGAGAGAGTATGAGTTGGGGAGAGGGAGAGGGAGAAGGAGAAGCAGACTCCCTGCTGAGCAGGGAGCCCCATGCGGGACTCGATTCCAGGACCCTGGGATCATGACCTGAGCTGAAGGCAGACCCTTAATCGACTGAGCCACCCAGGTGCCCCTAAATAAAATCTTGAAAGAAAAAAAACAGGTATGAGTGTTGACGCATGATTCTGGTTTTCTCATCTTTGGGTTGGGCTATTTAAGAAAGAAGTGTTGCTTATGGTAGTTCAGCTCAAGAGGTAGAGTAGTTCAAACCCATCCCAGCCTGTTTCCACCTAACAAGTCTTGCTACGGTTTAAGAAATTCTTTTTAAAAGATGACACCCTCTCTAAAACCCATTACGTGTTTATGTTTAAAGCTGCTTCGTGGCATCCTCCATACTTATTTGTCCTGAGTCATTTCTTCCCTGTCCGGTATGTGGTTTCACAGTTGTTGCTGCAGTTGTTTGCCTTTTCCGTGTGTGTGTGTGTGTGTGTGTGTGTGTGTGTGTGTGTGTGTGTGTCTCATATGTCTGTGAACTTGTCAATTATTTTTTCTTGAAACGTGATTCTCAATCTTGGACATGAATGAGTTGAAGTGTTGTATTTAAGGTAATGTATGGGCCCCAATTCATGGGGCAGGTTGTCAGGTTCAAGTTTGAAATTGTTGACCTTGCAAGAAGAAATTAAGATCCTTGAAAATATCAAACTCCAAAAGACAGCATATTTTCCTCCATGTAACTTGTATGAGGACTTGTTTTTCTTATTTACTTTATTTTTGAAGCTTGGCATTTTTGTTTGATGTTAGTAGAGATTAGTTGATCTATGCTTACACATCTAAAGAAATCGTAGGTTTTACAATTGTTTTGGCTTGCTTGGTAAGTCATAAGAGTTGGACACAAGTGATGCCTTGGATGTAGGGTTACAAGCCAAGAATCCTTTTGGTTATGGTTTCCCATGATTTTCCCCCAACATATGCTTTAATGTCACCTAGAATTGATTAACATTCTTAGCAGCTCTACCATATTGAAACTGAAGTTAAATGCTACCATTATCATCCCCAAATAAACATCCATTTTTGTACTCACATTGGATGGTCCACTTCTTTAAAGTCTTCAAAATATGAATATCTCCAATTGAAGTTGAAATACATGGGCATCTTTTATGCTTTACACTATTCCTTATTTATGTCTCTCTTTTTTACAGTGTCAAACCTCAGCATCATTGTGGCCACCCTATCAACAGCACACACAAAATACTTCCTAAATCACCACCCTAAAACATAAAACATAGGTCTGCCTCTTACTGGCTCATGACATTTGACAAATCATGGACCCTCTTGGAAATTGGTTTTCTTATAAAAATGTTAGGTATAACGATAGAACCAGGGTTCTTGGATTGCTCTGTGAATGTTAGCATCTAGTGAATGTAACGTTTTACTATTTCATTCATGGTTTATTTTCTGATTCTTTGCATATAAAAGAGTCATTTTCTGTCAAACTTGTTCTATGCTGCTTATGTAATTCATATTCCAAAGCTCTCTGAAATAACATATATTTATAGTCTAAACAATAATAATAAGTAGCATATTTTAGCTGTTTATCATAGGACAATCACTTGCCAAGTCCTTTATGCACATTATCCTACACAAGCCCCAGAAAAACTCTACAATGTGTTAAAATTGCCCTGTTTTACAGCTGAATAAAAGAAGGAGTTAATTTTCTCACTGGCAGCTTTAATGTGGCAAAGAGATGTCTCATAATTACCTGTTTGTTGTCTCTGTGCATGTGAATATAAAACGTTGTTGGTTTTCCTGCCTAGGTAATTGCAAGGACTTTTTTCTCCCCCACTAAATGCAAAAGAATCTCCTGAGATAAGTTTAGTTACTAGTACCACTTATTATTGACTAATATGAAATTAATAAATTGATGAGCAAGTTTATTTTTAACCTTTTCCCCAATAAAAAGTCTTTCTTCCTTTATCCTTTTTTCTCCACCTGCCACTTTAATTATGAAATTCCAACTCTCCTTCACTAGACATCTAGAATCTTTGATGTACATGTCTTTCTCTACTTGACATAATTGTTGTCTTTTTATGCTTTTGCTCCAAATTCTAGGAAAGCCTGTTAGTCCCTTCCCCCATCTCAGCTTATGTTAAATTTTCTATTTTCAGTAAAGACCATACATTTTCATGGCAAACACATATTTCTTCTTTTTAGATTTTGCTATTTGCTTGTATTCTTGTAACAGTGTTATCCATTCTGTGTCTCTTATGAATTTTAGAATTAAAAAAAATCTGTTAAAGGGTTCTCCTTTTTTTGCAATAGTGCTATTTTGACAGGGGGGCATATGCTGAATCCTTAGGTCGATTCTTTGATTTTTCATAGCAAGTTCTTTTCATACAGTTTTATCCTTTAAAAGAATAATCTACATACCCAGTACTTATGTTTAGTACTTGTTCCATTAGAATTTATGTGTATTCATATGCAAATCTTTCATACACAGACAACCATAAGGAAAAATGTTTAGATTTTTAATTTTATTTAGTCTATTTAACAATATCTATTATTCTTTTTTTTTAAAAAAAGATTTATTTATTTTAGAGAGAGAGTGTGAGTGAGACCAGGGAGAGGGGTAAAGGGAGAGGGAGAGAGAATCTCAAGCAGGCTCAATGCGGAGCCCAAATGAAGGGCTCGATCCCATGACCCTGAGATCATGACCTGAGCCAAAATCGAGTCGGATTCTTAACCGACTGAGCTGCCCAGGCACCCCAGCAATATGTATTATTCTTAAGGAAGACCTTATGGTGTGGGCAAGTGGAAGTAGTCATTTCTAACACGACATAAAGTGGTTTATTGCTTGTGTTTATTGTGGCTGTCTTGCTGATCTATGCTAAGTGTTAGTGATGCTCTACTTCAGATTCACTCTATTTTCTCCCTAGGTGAGTTACCCTAAGGGAGGTCACTTGCTTGCCCACAGTTCTCCCACCTGAATTTGGGCTCCATTGAGAAAGTGTGCTGCAGTGCCATAGGACATATCTATCTATCTATTTGTCCATCTGTCTCCTGGTCCATCTGTCATCTATCTATCCAACTAATTTCTTTTTAAAGGGTTATATTTCCAATCTCNAGACATATCTATCTATCTATCTATCTGTCTATCTGTCTCCTGGTCCATCTGTCATCTATCTATCCAACTAATTTCTTTTTAAAGGGTTATATTTCCAATCTCTTTTTGAAGAAACTTTGGGGATTTATCAGAGTAACTGAATACTAGCAAAAGAGAATATCTAAATTTTTAGAGTGCTATTGTCATAGTCTGAGCTCATGTTTGCATAGAGACCCCAAATACAAGAGTTACCTCTTATTAGGTTGAAGGCACACAAAGACCAGATGTCAATCAGAGTTCTGGTCCAAATATGTCTCAAAATGGGATTAATGGCCCCCTACTCCCCTTGTGTAGCAATTTCCGCAGTCTTGTGGGTATAAGTAGCATGGATATACATAGAAGCTAACTAAATCTTTACACGGTTCCCTCACCTGTAAATTGTAGTGGGAATGTTCAAATGGAAGACCCTGAAGAAATACATGGAAAGAGAGAAAGGAGGGTTTATTATAGGAATTGTCTCACACAATTACGGAGGCTGAGGGGTCCCACAGTCTGCCATCTACAAGCTGGAGAACCAGGAAAGCCAGTGGTGTAATTTAGTCTGAGTCTGGGGGCCTTGGGAACCAGGATCACCAATGTCTGGAGTCAGGAGAGGAAGGGTGTCCTGATTCAGGCAGAGAAAAAATTTGCCTCTTTTCTGCTTTTTTTTTGTTGTTGTTGTTGTTCTGTTTATGCCCTCAACAGATTGGAGGGTGCCCATTCACATTGGTGAGGGTGACCTCTGTTTAGTTTATGATCTCAAATGCTAATCTCATCTAGAAACATCCTCACAGACACATCCAGAAATAATGTTTTACTAGCTATCTGGGCATCCATTAGCTCAGTCAAGTTAACACATAAAATTAACCATCACAGTATAGAATGACAGATTATTGCCACCATTAAAGACTTAGAGGATGTAGGAATTGTGATACTCATCGTATACACATTTAATTCATTTTTGTTCCTCCTGCAGAATTCAGTTTTCAGCAAACCCCCATGTGTGAGTTGCAGCACAGATTGCTATGTATCTGGAGCAAAGCCATATTGTGGCAGAATATATTCACAGCTCAAAAAGAAACTCCTGGCATACTAATGGAGCCAAGCAGAGACTGAACATCTGTCACCGTGCAACAGCAAATGACGATGGTGCTGACCTTCATGACTGGGTACTCTCAGATCCACCAAGCCATAAATTCTGGTAGACTTAGCAGCAGGAATCTAATGTTAAGTGGTAATATAGATTCAGAGTCAGTTAGAGCGGGTGCAAAGGTCATGAATGAGTTGCACTTGTTACCTACTTAAAACCCTATCTAGCCTAAAGTCTACCTGTAGCACTAAAACCTTTTTGTAAGCTCACTGTTATAGCCCCATAGGGGTGCTCCAATGACTAAATGGCAGAGCAAGAATATACCCAGGCGTGGTTCATGGATGGGTCTTCTCCATATGTTGGAATTAGCCTGAAAATGGACTGCTGTTGCACTAAGAATCGCTCTGAGAACGAGTAGTAAGGCGAGATGTCCCCAGTAGGCAGAACTTTCATGCAGTATACCCAATCATTAATTTTATGTGGAGGGAGGTGTGGTCTAAGCTAAGAACATACAAAGACATCTGGACAGTTATTAATAGTTTGGCTAGTTTTTCAGGGGTCAGAAAGAGTATGCTTAAACCAAGCGATCTGAGGAGGAATTGTGTAGATGGACGTATCAGAGTGGATAAAAATTATGTAGATTCTTGAGGTTGATGTCAATTTTCACCATAGTGCATCTCCATCAGAGAAGGTTGTACAGAACAACCAGGTGGACAGTAACTCAGCTAGGAAATGTCCAACAGCTTCTGTCATCTGCAATACCAGCACGTGTGCAAGGGGGCTCAAAAATAGAATTACTATAGTGGTAGAGATGGGTCTCCTTTTACAAAATGGATTGGAGATGGAATATCTAATCTGCAAGCATCAAAATATTTCACTGAGCCCTTAATGAGGTACCACACTTAGAGGATTCCAACCAGCTCTTGATGGCAAGTTGATTCTATCAGTCTCCTTCTATATAGATGGAAATTGCTATTTAATAGGAATGATAGATCTTTGGGTATGGGTTTGCCTTTACTGCCTACAGTGACATGACCATCACCAAGCTCTGAGATATGTGCTGGCTCATTTATTATCACAGAATCCTGCAAACATTGCTGTGGACTGAGACAGTTTCTGAGAAGAAGATGAAATAATGCACCCATGGCTACGAGATCTGTTCATCTTAGCACATATCACAGCAACCAGTTGAAATGGCTTCTTAAAATGCAGCTAATGAATGAGCTGAGCATTATACTCTGTGAGATTTATATTTTTTCTACAATGTAGAATATATTTTTAACTAATGCTACCCTGTCCCTAATAACTAGAATATAGAGATCTGGGAGAAAAAAAACCTGTTGAAGAAAATTGTTCTCTTTTACCATCACTCCCTGGGACTCATTTAATAAATTGCTACCTGATAACAGTGGGCTCCACATACAAATAGATCAGCAGAAAAATTAATTACAGCATTGAGTAGTGTGAAGAGATATAGCTCTGCTGTATAGTGGGAGTTTGAAGAGACATGTCAGAAATTCGCAGGATTTGTTGGGGTTGCTTCCATTCCCAAAGGACTGCTGCACAAGGCCACAAGACTTGAGACGAGGGCTCCGACTTCTCGGGGATATAGTTTTAGCTACCTAGACCAGCAGAAGTGCCAGCAAACTATGAGGGCAATGTAGAATGGGTAACAAAGGACAGAGATGATGAATGTCAATTACTGCTTAGAAACCAATTTGTAGCTGAAAAGGGACTTTAGCTTGTCCGACTCATCTTTTTGCTGCTGTTTAATTTGGTTTTGTGTTTTGAGAATTCATGACCAGCCATTGTCTTTAAGAAGTGGTGATAGAAGAGATTGAGCATAGCATGAGATATGGCTGCACCTGAGTGATGCAGAGAGTAAACTCTGGAAGGTTTTTGTCGGTGCCTCATCAGTAAACACTCTGCATCCATTTCAGTCATGCTGATGGCTTCCTCTTGCAAGCTGTTCAAGTTCTCAGAATGATGCCTTTGTCCCTTCAAGTGCCAATGAATTCACGTCTTTGGCCAGACTTTAGCTGATGGAAAAATAGCAGCTATGCAGCCACACACACACACACATACACACACACATTCTTATACTCAGAAATGATGAAGATAATGAATATATATAAAAAACATACTGTACACTTGCAAATGAATTTACATTTAATGAAAAATAAGCAAATAATAAATAAAATCAGAATTTTCCCAAAATTGGATTTGTGCAAACATACAAAAGTGAACGGATATTTTTACCCCACAAAATCATTGGATATTCTAGATAATTCATAAGTGGGTAACTCTTTTATCATAGGTGGCCCAGGATTTAGATATTAGTGTTAGAATAGAAAATAATATTAATATAATAGAGAATCTTTATATAAATAACAACAGGACCTATCCAAGGGATCGGCAAACTAGAACAGCTCAGTAGAAGCCAGAACACCAGTATCTTCCAAAGCAGCGTGGACGGTAGCAGGCATAACCATAGCTACCACAGCCACAGCCATAGCCACAGCCCAGGCCACTGTAGCCATAGCCCAGGCCGCCATAACAGTTGCCATAGTAGCACATGGTGTTGGGAGTGGAGGGTTCAGTTGAGCAGCAGAATGAGTTCCTTGAGTTTGAATTTCATAATCTGCATGGGGCCTTTTATACAACCTGAGTGGTATGTGGGAAGACCACCCACAGGATTGACTCATTTCCAAAAAAACGGACATTTCTAAAAAAAATCTGAAGAATTCTTTATAACCAATGTATTCAGGACTCTGTTGCTGTAGTGTCATGTGCCTCTAAAAAAAACTTATTTCCTAATTACACAATGTTTGCTTACTTAAGATCCCAGCTTCCATGAGATCTTATGAGCAATGCAAACCTCATCTCTATTTGTTATTATTATTGTTGTTGATTTGATTTGAATTTTTTGAAGTTTTTATTTAAATTCTAGTTAGTTAACATATGGTGTAATATGAGTTTTATGTGCACAATATAGTGATTCACCTCTTGCATAAGTTACGTGGTGCTCGTCACAAGTGCCCTCCTTAATTTCTGTTTCACCCACCTCCCCTCTGGTAATCATTGATTAGGTTTCTTAAAGATATGATAGGTAATTCCTTTTTTTTACACTTTATTGATGAATGATTGACAAAGATAACGGTATACACTTAAAGTGTACAACATGATGATCTGATGTGCGTATTCATTGTGGAATGATTACGAAGATCAAGATAACTAGCATGTCTATTACCTTATGCCATTAACTCTTTTCACGTGTGTGTTGTAATGAAACCACTATGGAAACATAAAGATGGATGGACATATTAGTGCTTCAGCCTGGCTTGACTTTAAACTGAACAGATTTTTCTCTTCCTTATCCTTGAAGGCTCCCCCTCCCCTTCAGATGTTTTTCTGAGAATCCTTTGTTCCAGAAACTTTCTGTCAATACTGACATTTCACTGACCCCAACGTATATGTAGTAAGGAGGCTAGGATGGCCAGCACCAGGGCTAGTCATGAAACCACCTCGAAGTCATGGTATGTGCATTTGGCAGCACCTACCAGATTTCTAACAAAACCACCCAGGTCCTGTATTTTCCTACAAAACCCCTCCGCCTGTTACCCCAGTGGGTGTGCAATTTTGAAGGCATTAGCCAGCTACAGCCTCCTTTGCCTGGCAAAGTGATAAAACTATTGTTCCTCTAATTTTTTAAAAAAAATTTAATTTATTTGAGAGAGGGAGAAAGCATGAATGGGGCGGGGAAGAGAGAGGGCAGAGGGAGAGGGAAAAGCAGACTCCCAGCTGAGCAGGGGGCCTGAGGCGGGGCTCCATCTCAGGACCTTGAAATCATGACCTGAGCCAAAGGTAGATGCTTAACCGACTGAGACACCAAGTGCCCCACTACTGTTCCTCTCTATCCCCAAACTCTGTCTTCATGTTGTATTTCAGCTCCGGAGCACAGAGGTTGGTTTTCAACCACAGTAAGAGTGCATAATATCTTCTCTCAACAAATTTAAAGCACACAACCGATATTAACTATAGTCACCCTGTTGTACATGTGTTCCTCAGAATTTTTAAGTGAAAATTTGTATCCTTTGAACCTCATCACCCCATTTTCCCCTTTTTGCAGCCCCTGGCCAAAACCATTCTATTGTCTGTGCCTATGAAATTCCTTTTCATTTTTGTTTTAGCTTCTACACATGAGTGATACCATACAGCATTTATTTTTCTCTGTCTAGCTTATCTCACTTAGCATAATGCCCTCCAGGTTGATTTATGTTTCTGCAAATGGCAGAGTTGTCTTCTTTTTTTATGGCCGAGTTTGTGCCATTTGTCTTTATGGGCCTTAGACATGGAGAGAAATATGTATTCTACCAGAAATCTCAGTTTAGAAAACTATTCTACTTTGTTGATTTTTTTTCATTTTTTTCACTTATTTTTTTGTGACAGACACACATAGCAATTAAATTCTGAAATAAATATATTAAATTCTGATAATGAATACTTGAAAAACAATAAAAATCAATGAGTTGAATAAGCTTATTTGTTACTTGGGGAGTTAATTTTGCTTATTTATCTTTATTTTATTTTTAAAAATATTTTATTTATTTATTTACTTTAGAGAAAGAGAGAAAGAAAGAGAGAGCGCGTGAGTAGGGGGGACGAGGCAGAAGGGGAGGGACAAGCAGACTCCCCGCTGAGCAGAGAGCCCAATCCTAGGACCTGGAGATCATGACCTGAGCTGAAGGCAGATGCCTAATCAACTTAGCCACCCAGGTGCCCCTGGGAGAGTTAATTTTAAATTGAATGGTCAAAGAAGACATCTGAGGAGATGGCACTTTCCTTGAAACCTGAATGAAGAGAAGAATTCAAGCATTCCCACTGCAATTTCCAGAAAGAGGGGTCAGCAGTACAACAGCAAAGGTCTTAAGGAGGGAGACAACTTGGTCTGAGATGCTGAAAAGTCACTGTGTTTGGAATATGGAAAATGAGAAAGAAAATGGTAGGAGATGATGTCAGAGAAGATAGTTCATTGCAGGATATTCTAAATGCAATGGGGAGCCTATGGAGGTATGCTCCAGGGGAAGGGTGTAATTTAACTTTTCTTGAGCCATGAGATTGAGATATTGGAAGAGAATACATTTGGTGTCATGAGGGGTCATGGATTCTTTGTGTGGAATATCAAATTTCTGGTGACTATTTAAGATAAAAATTGAATTATCAGGTAGACAGTTCACTAGACATCTATAAAAAGGTGAAGATAAAGAACATAGGAAGACCAAAAACAATGCTCTGAGTTTAGGGTCAAATTATGGAGAAGATAATACAAAAATTCCTGGAAAGGTGAAGTTGGAGGCAAAGTAAGTGACTACAGTGTATCTCATTCAGAGAGAGACAGTCTGTCAAGAAAGAAGAGTTCAACTGACCTGAATTTTCAGAACTCTGGTAAAATGAATACAGAGAATCAAACCATATTTAGATTTGGCAAGACATGACAGGTGCACTTCAGTGGAGTGGTGGGTCAACAGTCTAAACGTTTGAGGGAAAAGAACGTGAGACAGTGGAAGATGTAATCTTAGAAATACATTTTTGAAATTTCTATGAAGAGGAATAGTGAATTAAGGAGTTACCTTGGGAAACTCAAGGGAATTTTCTTGGGGAAAGATTTGCTTGATGTTTGCTTTGTGTTCCATGAGAGGTAATTAGCACTAATTATATTTCAGAGAATTAGGGCAACAACACTAAAATAAAAAAGAGTGCCATGATACATACATAGAGCGCAGAGGATTTTTAGGGCAGTGTGACTATTCTGTGATACTACAATGGTGGCTACATGTCATTACACATTTGTCAAAACCACAGAAGGTATAAAATGAAGAGTGAACCCTAATTTAAACTTTAGACTTAGTGATAATAATGTGTCAATGTAGGTCCATCAGTTGTAATAAATGTTACCATTCTGGTTCCAGATGTTGAGAGTTATGGGACAGATGGGACCTTCCACAATCCCTTTAACTGGTTGCAAAACTACTTGCTAAATGATTATTTTGTTAACTAATAGAATGTAGTCATACACCTTTCTGGCCCATGAATTTATTCAATGTACAGGACTTAAATCTAAAAAAAAAAAAATGGCAATCACATTATTTCAACTGGTGTTCATTAAAAAAGTATTCTCAATTGAATAGTAACTGATTGATGAATCTAAAGTATGATAATGTGAAACAAGCATCTTGATGTAGTTGAGATTTTCTAACAGTTATTACCTCAGTGAAGGAGGGACTGAAATAGTATGCAACCATAACAATGTCTCTAGGTTGTGGAAATACATTTATCAATAGAAGTAAATAGAAAATACATTAAAATGCATGGTAAGTGGATAAGTGATGTGTTTAAACTGATTATTCATGTAATTTATTGCTTTGTTCTATTAGAGGCTTTTTCCCCTTGACGAATTTGAATTACTTCTCAAAGCAGATGAGCTGAATGAATTACAAAGATCTCGGGTACTGAATTCTGGCAGAAGGTTAACTAAGTCTAAATAGTTTCCAATCTTGAACCCTCTTCACTATTGGATAACCCAAGCTTACACTCTTTGGTTATGCTTTAAGGTTATATGAAGAGATACGTACTAAAAGTCTTTAAACACAGAACATCATTGTATTGTGACCACCTTGGTCATTGATTATGGATTTCTGTGCATAACCATACCTCCTTCCTGAATCTTCCCAAAGACATAAGATCTAGCTGTTTTCATACAATAACAAGGTTCTCTGGGCTTTTCTGGACCTCCTAATAGCCTGGATCATTCAGTGAAAACAATGAAGTAAAAAAAAAAAAAATCAATGATTATTTAAGAGAGTTTCTTGTGCCTGATCAAAAATAGATTATCTATTTAACATTGTATGCCTTTACAAATGAACTTTCCTTTTGATAATGGGAAAAATCAAGTATCCGAAGGTAAAAGAAATCATTCAGAATATTAGCTGATAATTGTATATCCCCAAATGTGAACAGATCTCCCTGTTGACCAGTGAGGAATTAAAAACAAAACAAAACAAAACAAAAATGGGAAACACTGACATGTCAGATAAGCAAAGCCCATAAGCATGTAACTGGCAAAAATTCTTCAATTTCTCAAAAGTTAAAAAATGGTATCAATTGAAAATGACAATTGATAGCAAACTCAATAAAATGGGATCCATTATTATCACTCTGGTGGTAGGTTCTGATCAGAAATTGTAATCCACGGGATAAACTATTTTTAGTGTCCTGTAGAAGAATTAGGCATAAAAAAAAACAATAATTTGTATAAGCAAAAAACTAGAAATGCAGTTGGCTCAGGGTGGTTTTTCAAGACGTGAGTAAGCGGGCTCTTTGTTAACTGTATTACAGAGATGACCTGGCGTTGCGATTTTCTGAGCTGCATCTTTCGGAGGCGGAGAGACAGCTGAAACACTGAAGAGGAAAAAATGTTTTGAAGCAAAGTAGAGGCAAGACTCATTGGTCAAAAATGAGTGCTATTGGTTTTTGGAAAGACAGAGAGAAGACTATAGGTTTTATTTTGTGCCAAGCACAAGTCAAAATTGGCCTGCTGCAAATGCCACTTCTTGAAACGATGTGTTTATCGAGGTTAAAACGATATTTGGTGTAACGCAGGAATTTGTATGTACGACTATCTCCTGTCGTTATTGACACTGAATTGTTTAGGGGGAGTCCCGAGTCACCAAATAAAACAAACTTCTTTAATTCCTCTGGGGTTTTATCTTACGGTTAAGAAACAACAAACAAATTAGATTAGTCATAAGATTAGCCAGTGGCATGACTTGGGTGGTGGATCCCACCCACATCGAGGGTATATAAAAGGTCTCTGCAGGGGAATTGTCCACAGTAAATTGACACTTCTCTTCTCCTCCTCTACGCAAGCACGACTTCAACAACCAACACCATGTGTGGCAGCTACTACGGACGCTGCGGCTACGGAGGCTGCGGCTACGGAGGCTGCGGCTACGGAGGCTGCGGCTACGGAGGCTGCGGCAACGGAGGCTGCGGCTATGGACGCTGTGGCTATGGAGGCTATGGCTACGGAGGCCTGGGCTGTGGCTCTGGCTCTAGCTACGGCTGTGGCTTCCGCAGACTGGGCTGTGGCTCTGGCTGTGGCTGTGGCTGTGGCTATGGATGCGGCTGTAGCTACGGCTCTGGCTTTGGCTGTTACTATTGAGGATGCCGTGGGAGTCTTTTCTCTCCCACACATGTAACACCGCCAACCTTGAATCCCATGCCCTGTGTTCCTACACTAGGTTGGGATAATTCTGATTTGCGGATTGGGGTGGTCCCTGTCGGGATCTAAAACCTATGGTTATTTATTCCCAACCTTTGCTTCATGATAAGCAGAATGTGATATTCATTCTGTGTACCCATTTACCTCCTTTTACCAGTGACTGATCCTGCTTGATTATTTTCATGCATCATTCTGTTTCCCAGTGTTCCCTAATAAATTTGGCTAACCTGAAATAAAAATCTTGGTTTTCTTTCTCTTTATTACAAGTAATAGAATTTATTGTATTTGTCTATTTTTAAAGATTTATTTATTTGAGAGAGAGAGAGTGTGAGCGAAAGAGTGGGGGAGGGACAGAGGGAGAAAGAATCCTCTAGCAGATTCCCTGCTGAGCTTGGAGACTGATTCTGTCTCCATTCCAGGACCTCGAGATCATGACCTGAGCTGAAATCAAGAGCCAGAGGCTTAACCCACTGAGCCACCCAGGTGCCCCAGAATTTATTTTATTAAAAAAAAAAAAAGGGTGTATTTGCTTGATTCCAAGAAAGATTGAAATTACCTATTTTTGACATATATTCTTTTGCTGTTTCTACTTTAGTTACCAGTTCTATTATGTCTCTGTTGCTGGGAGTTTTTAGACTAAACGAGGTAGCATTTGTCAATCAGTTTATTGTTGCTTATCTCATGGCAAATAGTCTGCATATCTTTTACCTTCACAAACCATCATCTGCAAAGTTCTATGCCTCCCCAAATCTTTTTTTTAATGTTTTATTTTTAAATTACAGACAGAAATATTCATTCCCTCGGCGTATAGCTCTGTGATTTTGAAAAATGCATAGTGTTGTGGTACAACCATCAAAGTCAAGATACAAAACAGTGCCATCATTCTCCCCACAAAATCCCTCATGCTTTTTTTTTTTTTGTAGTTTCAAATTTTTATTTAAATTCCAGTTAGCTAACATATAGTGTAATATTAGTTTCAGGAGTAGAATTAAATGATTCCTTACTTATATATAATACCCAGTGCTCATCATGACAAGTGTCCTCCTTAATCCCCATCACCCATTAACCCATCTCCTGTCCACCTCCCCTCCAGCACCCTCAGTTTATTCTCCATAGTTAGGAGTCTGTATTATGGTTTGCATCTCACTTTCCCTTCCCCCTCTGTTCATCTGTTTCGTTTCTTGAATCCACATATGAGTGAAATCATATGGTATTTGTCTTTCTCTGATTGGCTTACTTCGCTTAGCATAATACACCCAGCTCCATTGATAACATTGCAAATGATAAAACATGCTCAATATCACTCACATCAGGGCAACATAAATCAAAACTACAAGGAGGTATCACCTCACACCTGTAAAAATGGCTAAAATTAACAACACAGGAAACAACAGATGTTGATGAAGATGTAGAGAAGGGGGAACCCTTTTACATAGTTGGTGAGAATGCAAAATGGTGCAGCCATTCTGGAAAACACTATGGAAGTCCCTCATGCTTTTTCCAAACCCCTTTGCAATCAAGCCTTCCTCATACTCCTAAACCCTGTAAGCAAATGATTCTTCAATCCATCTGTAATTTTTCCTTTTCCAGAAGGTCATATTGTGTTGGAGGTCCCCAAGACTGCCCACAGTTTTGGAAATTTGTTAGAAGGACACATGGGACTCCGCATGTAATTGTGCTCTTGGGTAAGATTTATTATAGCTAAGTGGTAGTGCTACATAGCTAGATAAGGGAAAAAGACCCAGGCAGGTTCTGGCGGTATCCATGTAAAGATGTTGTTATGCTTTCTCCCTGCAGGAGGGACCACACAGAGCTTGCTCTTCCCCCAGCAACAGAAATGAAGCATTCTGTGGGTGATATTTCTGCTCAAGGAAGCCCATTAGAGACTCAATGCCCAAAATTTTTACTGGGGACAGGTAAAAAAGGCATCAGCAAAATTCCAGACTCCCAGAAGGAAAATATGTGTTTCAGCAAAAACACATTGTTTATACAAACAATCTAGTCACGGTGAATCTGCTTATCAGTTAGGGAATGGTGTGAACACTTCTGACATCCAAGTTCCTAGATTTGGTTTCAGGGTAATGCTGATTTCATAAAATAAATGCACATGTATTCCCTCCTCTTTTTTTTACCCTCACTCTTTCCTGGAGAGATCCCATATAACTAGTATTATTTCTTCCTTTCATGTTTGGTGGAATTCATCAGTGAAATTATATGAATTGGGAGTTTTCTTTTTTTGGAAAGATTCTAATCACAAGATGTATTTTCCCATGAGTTATGTGGCTGTTCAGATGATATGTTTCCTTTTGATCAAGTTTTTGACAATATTCTGTCTTTTAAGGAAGAGTTCTATTTATATAAGTGGTCAAATTTATGAGCATATTGTTCCTTGTGTTCCCTTATTGTTTTTGAGATGATTATAGGGTCTGTAGTGATGTCCCTATTTTATTACTACTATTGGTAGTAGTGTCTTCTTTTGTTTCTTTGTGAGTCTTGTTACAGTTTATCAATTTACTTGAAATTTTCATAGAATCAGTTTTTGGCTTCATTTTTTCCTCCTCAATCTTCTGTTTTAAATTATACTGATTCCAGCTATCAGCTGTATTATTTCCCCTTTCCTTTAATTGAACTTCTTTGCTAATTAGTTTGGAGGAACCTTGGATTGCTGATTTGAGAACTTTTTCTTTTTCAATATAAAATTAATTTTTATAAATTTCCCTTCAAGCACTATTTTATTTACATCTCACAAATTCTGGTAATGTCTATTCTAATTTTCTTTCAATTCAAAATATTTTTAACATATCTTTAAATTTTCTCTTAAACACACACACACACACACACACACACTTGTATTTGAAGTGATTTTCTTATAAATAATATATAGATAGGTCTAATATTAGCCAATCTGACAACCTCTGTCTTTTCATTGATTATTTGGATATTCACATATTATTTAATTGTTGGTATGGTTGGAATTAGTTCTATCATTTTACTATTTTTTTCTGTTTTCCATTTCTCAGTTCCACTTCGTTTCCTACTTTGTATTATTTGAGTATTTTTAATATTAGTTTTTAATTTATCTAGTTACTTTTTGGCCATATCTCTATTTTTTAATGGTTAATTTTGAGATTGCAATATACATAACTAATATTTCACAGTGTTCTCAGAGCTCATATTTTACTACTTAAAGTAAAAGATATAAGGCTTACAAACCTAAATGTCCCTTTACCATTGCTTCCTCTTATTACATTTATTATATATATTATATCAACATACCTTCAAACCCCCTCATTCAGTATCTTAATATTTGCTTTTAGTATTTATACATATTTCAAAGAATTTAAGAGGGAAAGAGTGGTCTCTTTTATTTACCCAAATGTATAAACTTTCTATTACTTTCCCTTCATTTCTGAAGTTCCAGCTATCTCTTCAGTATAAATTTCTATAGCCTGAAAAATTTCCTTTAACATATCTTTTAGAAAAAAAAGTCTCCTGGACACAAATTCTCTTAGTTTTCCTTCATCTGAGAAAGTTTTTAGTTCACTTGTATTCCTAAAGCATATTGTTAAATTTAGAATGTGGGATTCTTTTTTATTAGCATATTAGGTATATTTTTCACTGTCTTTTGAATTCTGTTTCTGACAAGAAATCCACAGTAATTGGAATCATCATTTCCTATATGTAACATATTATTTATCTCTAACTGCTTTCAAGAATTTTTCTCTTTTTTGATTATCAGAAGCTTGATTATGATGTATATGTGTCACCAGCTAGACCCTAAGTCCTGGCCTTTATTGCTCACCTGCTCTTACTCACTAACCTTTATCTTAAACGTTTTTCCCTAAGCTCTTCTTTCAGGCTTTCCCTTTAACTCAGACAAATGAAACCCAAAATCACCCCATGGCAACTGCCCTGATGAACCTCCCTTCTGTCCAGACCATCCAGACTCTTTGAGCTAAACCTGACTTGCACCTTTGCAGATGGACCATGAGTGACCTCTGGAATGACCTACCATCACCTTTACCTCATTATAATACTAATATCTCTGCCCAGGGAGGACCCTCAGCCTAATTTACATAACATATGATGTATGTATAGGCATGTTTCCTTAAGATGTATATGCCATCTTATGCCTGCCTCTACGTACATGATGAGTCTTCCCTACCTAAATATTCACCATAACCCTAAACAAAAGGAATCCATTCACCCTCTCTTGGGGCATCATGGCTTTGGAAGCCATTCCCGTGATCTCCTTATTTATTGCAAATAAAAGTTTCTTCGTGTGACAACTCAACCTGGTGCAGTTTCTGACTCACCAAGGAGCAAACTCACTTTGGTTCATTTACATATGGACGTAGTTGGTTTTTTTTTGTTTTTTTTTTTTAGTATGTTCTAATTGGGATTTACAACTTCTTGACTCTCTAAATTTGTGAATTTTATCAACTTTGAGAAAATTTTAACCGTTATTTCTTCAAATATGTTTTCTGTGCCAATCTATATTCCCCCTCCATTTGAGATTCTAGTGCTACGAATGTTAGAAATGTTGGTATGTCCCATAAATTCCTGAGACTTTTTATTCATAGTTTTAAATTGTATTTCCTTGTTTCTTTTTGCATTCAATAATTTCTTCTGATTTATCATCAGATTTTCTGACTCTTTCCTCTGATATCTCAATTCTGCTAGTGAACCCATCCAAAGAATCTTTTTAAAAATTTCGTGTATTGTACTTTTTAGTTATAAGCTTTTCATTTGGTACTTTTTACATTTTTATTTCTCTGTTGAAGATATCTTTTTTTCTATTTCTTTTCATTCAATGTTTATCTTTATCCTATGGATCATAGTTATAAAGCTGCTTAGGGGCACCTGCATGGTTCAGAGAGTTAAGTGTCTGACTCTTGATTTCAGCTCAGGTCGTGATCTCAGGGTCATGATCTCAGCATTGTGAGATTGAGCTCTGCGTCTATAATAGTTTATCTATTGTTGTTACCACAAACTTACAGCTTAAAAATTAAACATTTATTATTTCACATTTTTTGTTAGTTTCTGCTATAGGCATGACTTAGCTGGCTCTGCTTTTTAAGGATTTCTCACAAGGCTGCAGTCAAGGTGTCAGCTGGGTCTAAAAACCAGGATTGACTCAAAGATTGACTGGGGAGGGATCCATTTTTAAGTCCACATGGTTGTTGGCACAATTCAGTGATTCTTGCATTGTGGAACTGAGGGCCTCAGTTTCTTACCCTTTTGTTTTGTTTTGTTTTGTTTTGTTTTGTTTGTTTTTTGTTAGAGAGTGCACATGAAAGGGGGAGGGGCAGAGGAAGAAAGAGAGAGAGAATCTTAAGCAGGATTCATACTCAGTATAGAGCCTGACACTGGGCTTGATCTCACAACCCTAAGATATGACCTGAGCTAAAATCAAGAGTTGGATGCTTAATCAACTGAGCCATCAAAATGCCCCTAGGGCCTCAGTTTCTTGCAGGCTATTGGCCAGAGGCCACTTTCAATTGCTTTTCAAGTGGGCCTCCATTAGGCAGCACACAACATAGCTATATGCTTAATCATAGCCTGCAAAAAAGAAAGTATGTAAAAAAGATGGACATTATGGTATTACGTAACATAATCATGAAAGTAATATCCTATAACCCTTTTATACTTTATTGATTAGAAGATGCCACAGGTCCTGTCACACAGAAGTAGGAGGGGTAATATAAGGGTGTGAATATCAGTAGGTGGGGAAAATGTGGGCCATCTTACTATATATGCCAAAGTGGGGCCTGTCTCAGTGTTCTTCCCCCTTGAAAATTGATCACAATTACTAGGTTTTTGTACACCATACGATTTTATATTGTATCTTGGACATTTTGAATATTATGTTGTGATTATCAGGATCTTGTTTAAAATCTTGAGAAATTGTTATTTGTTGTTATTGCTGTTTTCTCTTTGCAGGAGATTAGCCCGGTAAGCTTCATCCCACCATAATTTCTGTCTCAAAGTCATGATTGAATATGTTTTATATATCAAAGCTAAAGAAGAAACCTGAAGGCAGAAGGTATGATTTTATACATTCAGCTATGTTCATATAATATGTTCTCAGGCTGCAATATCTCCTGTCTATTATGAACCCATAAAAATTAGTGTCAAATAACTTGCTGAAATATTGATATTAACCCATATTTGTGGCAGATTCTAAATCTTTTGAATAGAGCAATTGGGCAACCTGTACCATATTATTTTTCCCTCCATTCCTAAATACAATTTTCTTTGCCTGATCTGAATGGTTGATAGGGCTTGTGAGCAACTAGGTATAAGTCAAGCTAGGGCTCTGTATGGATTCCAGTGGAGAGAATTCATCTAGGGCTTTCTGCATTGTAGGTTTGGCACGCACCTGAAAAAATTCCATATATCCTATCTAAGCACTATAAATAAAAATTATTGACAATATCAGCACTCATAGATCTCGGGCCACATAAGGGAAGTCAACTTCTGCCCAACGTGCCAGGTCCCTATTGACAAACTAAAGTATCAATTAAGAAGCTGTAGAATCTATAGAGCAAGAAACATAAAGAGCTAAAATCATTATAAGAAAAAAAAAAATACATGTTTCCCTCTCTTTACCAGACAAGAAATTAAGATTTACAAAGGTCACAGATTTTTTTGTAGTCACAAATACTGGAATCAGTACAGCAAAAACAAGATGAATACTGAGGAACATTATTTCCCAAAGAAAAGTAATTGTTACGCTATTAATAACCCAAAAAAGCAAAGTCAAACTCTGCATAATAAATTTTAAAAAAGTTTTCTCTTTCACATTTATGACGAAATTCAAAATTTATTTATTTATTTATTTATTTATTTATTTATTTATTTTTTTTAAAGACTTTATTTATTTATTCGACAGAGATAGAGACAGCCAGAGAGAGAGGGAACACAAGCAGGGGGAGCAGGAGAGGAAAAAGCAGGCTCATAGCTGAAGAGCCTGATGTGGGGCTCGATCCCACAACGCCGGGATCACGCCCTGAGCCGAAGGCAGACGCTTAACTGCTGTGCCACCCAGGCGCCCCCGAAATTCAAAATTTATTAGGAAATCAGAGAAACGAATTTTACATAAAATTACAAAAATAAGAGCAATAGAACATCATCTTGTTGGAACATGAATTCACAGGTTGAATTTGAATTTCATATTCTTCCAGACATCAAATGGTATCAGTTCCAGGCATCAGACCTTTACCAAATCATACCAGAAGTCTGCAGTGTAAGGTAGAATAAACGTCATGTGGGGGTAAGGCAAAATATGTGTGTGGTTTAGAACTGCTGAGTCATTAAGTGAAGGTACAGAGGGTGAGTGTCTCCTACGGCGTCCTCAATTAGTAGCAACCAAAGCCAGAGCCGTAGCTGGAGCAGCATCCATAGCCACAGCCACAGAGGGAGCGGGAGCCATAGCCGTAGCCACAGCTAGAGCCACAGCCATAGCCACAGCCCAGTCTGCGGAAGCCACAGCCATAGCTGGAGCCATAGCCACAGCCCAGGCCTCCGTAACCGTAGCCTCCATAACCGCAACCTCCGTAGCCGCAGCCTCTGTAGCCACAGCCTCCATAGTAGCTGCCACACATGGTGTTGATTGTTGAGGTTCTCCTTGGGTAGAGAAGGTGAGAAGTGTGACTTCACTGTGGACATTTTTGCCCCGCAGAGGCCTTTTATATGTTCTCAGAGTGGGTGTCAGCCACACACGTGTCTTGTCATTGGCTAATTTGCAGGGTCAATGTGAGTAATTTGTTGACTTCTGGTTTTAGACATGGCTTCAGAGGCAATGAAGAAATCTGCTTTGTTTCACCACATCTGAACCATTCTTTGGGCCATTAATGAGAATCAGTTGTCTCATCCTCAAAGCTTTACTCACGAAATCTTCAATTACCCCTTGTAACCAATCTCTATGAGACGAAATAGCATTTTTATTGAAAAACTCGGACATGCTCCAGATAAATAATTTTACTTCGTTGTATTGACATTCAGCAGATCATAGTATACTCCTTTAACCCTGAATTCTCCATCTATTACCTCCTGCCCCAAACCTGTTGTTTTCCATGAGGGATTCTTCTTATTTTCATGCAAGAGATGTTTTACTACTAAAAGCCAAAAATTCATTGCTTAGTTTCATGATGCTTTTGATAAAAAGCAAGTAGTTTAAAATCTTGAAATACCAGGCCTAGGAAAACTGGACTTTCTCATTTACATTAATATTTCTTAAACTTTTAACATTCTATTTTAAAGCATGAAATATTTTCCCCATGGTCTCAAATTTGTTTTTTTTTATTTTTTATTTTATTTATTTATTTATTTATTTTTTAATTTTATTTTATTATATTATGTTAATCACCATACAGTACATCCCCAGATTCCGATGTAAAGTTTGATGCTTCATTAGTTGCGTATAACACCCAGTGCACCATGCAATACGTGCCCTCCTTACTACCCATCACCAGTCTATCCCATTCCCCCACCCCCTCCCCTCTGAAGTCTTCAGTTTGTTTCTCATAGTCCATAGTCTCTCATGTTTCATTCCCCCTTCTGATTACCCCCCTTTTCTTTATCCCTTTCTTCCCCTACCGATCATCCTAGTTCTTATGTTCCATAGATGAGAGAAATCATATGATAATTGTCTTTCTCTGCTTGACTTATTTCACTTAGCATTATCTCCTCCAGTGCCGTCCATGTTGCAGCAAATGTTGAGAATTCGTTCTTTCTGATAGCTGAGTAATATTCCATTGTATATATGGACCACAGCTTCTTAATCCAGTCATCTGTTGAAGGGCATCTCGGCTCCTTCCATGATTTGGCTATTGTGGACAATGCAGCTATGAACATTGGGGTGCATATGGCCCTTCTCTTTACTACGTCTGTATCTTTGGGGTAAACACCCAGTAGTGCAATGGCTGGGTCATAGGGTAGTTCAATTTTTAACTTTTTAAGGGACCTCCACACTGTTTTCCAGAGTGGCTGTACCAACTTGCATTCCCACCAACAATGTAGGAGGGATCCCCTTTCTCCACATCCTCTCCAACAATTGTTGTTTCTTGCCTTGTCTATCTTTGCCATTCTAACTGGCGTAAGGTGGTATCTCAGTGTGGTTTTGATTTGAATTTCCCTGATGGCTAATGATTTTGAACATTTTTTCATGTGTCTGTTAGCCATTTGTATGTCTTCATTGGAAAAGTGTCTGTTCATATCTTCTGCCCATTTTATGATTTGTTTATTTGTTTCTCGTGTATTGAGTTTGAGAAGTTCTTTGTAGATCTTGGATACCAGTCCTTTATCTGTGGTGTCCTTTGCAAATATATTCTCCCATTCTGTGGGCTGTCTCTTAGTTTTTGACTGTTTCCTTGGCTGTGCAGAAGCTCTTTATCCTGATAAAGTCCCATAAGTTCATTTTATCTTTTATTTTTATATTTTTTAAATTATATTATGTTAGTCACCATACAGTACATCCCTAGTTTTTGATGTAAAGTTCTGTGATTCATTACTTTCGTATAACACCCAGTGCACCATGCAATATGTGCCCTCATGGTCTCAAATTTATATTCTGAATTCACAGTCAGAAAAAAAGGGAAATGATGAGGTTTCATTTTATTTATGAAATGACAAGGAATGACATTTAATTTTCATGAAATATTTTTTTTAAAGATTTTATTTATTTATTTGACAGAGATAGAGACAGCCAGCGAGAGAGGGAACACAAGCAGGGGGAGTGGGAGAGGAAGAAGCAGGCTCATAGCAGAAGAGCCTGATGTGGGGCTCGATCCCATAACACTGGGATCATGCCCTGAGCCGAAGGCAGACGCTTAACCACTGTGCCACCCAGGCGCCCCATGAAATATTTTTTTTAAAAAGTTTGAACTCTTTGTGATCTGAGTGGAGTTTAGTGTTTCAAAACAATCATACTGCCAGAGATACCTTTTCATAGAATCTAATAGATTTTCCCAAACAAACAGGTTCTTGGTAAAATATTCCATACTCTGAAAAATATGAGAAATACATTGTTATTAATATTATTATTATGTTATTACTTTTACTACAATGAAGTTCGTTGTTGAAATCAATGAAAAAGTCAAATAACCACTCTGAACTTCTAGAAAAATCAACTCCTAGGAGTCAATAGAACATATTCGGTGAGTATAAAATGTGTGTTACTCAATGTTTGCACATAATCACTCAATTTTTCTTCAGGAAAAAATTCTTATTTATTATTTTTTTAATATAAACTCCTTTGGAAGCATATTTTGACATGTGCATTCATTTACCTCTGCCATCTCTTCGTGTGAACGTATGTATACTGTGTGTGTGATTCATGCAAAGGAATAGGGTTGGGACACCAAGTATCTCCTGTAAGAATCTGAAGAGTGTTGCTTGCTGACCTAGCTACAAAAAGTTAGGGTGAAAGAACATCACAATAACTTAAGATTCTTTGTATAAGAAAGAAAATCTCACTTAGGGAGAAGATAGAAGGAATCTGAAGTAGAACGTCAATGAACATGTGTATGAAGTCTCTTACATGGTATTAGAAAGAACTAGCTTTGCCTATCACATTGTCTGTCTTGATAACAATGGATATTCCTAATTAGGCAAACTAAAATGAGGAAAATCTCAATATTTTTCTTTTAGTTGTATTTGAGAGGTTCACATATGAACACATGTAAATTCCGATAGAATAAATCTCTAGTCTCAGTACTGAGTATGTATAGATCAATCTTCTTAAGGATAGAACTATCTGAAAAGAACTAGCTATTCCAAATCAGGACATCAATCTGAGGACTCAGAATGACTCCAACTTTTGAAATAGTTTTATTATAAGACAAGGACAACACTCTCAGACTTTTTTTTTTTTAACTTACTAATGTTTAAAAGCCAAATAATTTAGAAAAGTATAGCAAGAATACATGCAAATGGCAAAATCTGGAAAGAGAAAATACATGTTTGTCATGAAAGAGTTGATTTCCAATTGTAAAGATTCATTAAAGGCAGACAAATACAAACCTGAGTTGAGATGGAGGGCAAATTCTCCTAAAATTTAGAATAAAACTATAATAAGAAAAAAATTTACAAAAATAAAAGAGATGTGTAGAACAGATTCTAGATATCTAAGATGGTAGAGTAAGAATTACACACATAAAAAGTGAAAAATAGGGGGCGCCTGGGTGGCAAAGCGGTTAGGCGTCTGCCTTCGGCTCAGGGCGTGATCCCGGCGTTACAGGATCGAGCCCCACATCAGGCTCGTCTGCTATGAGCTTGCTTCGTCCTCTCCCATTCCCCCTGCTTGTGTTCCTTCTCTTGCTGGCTGTCTCTATCTCTGTCAAATAAATAAATAAATAAATCTTAAAAAAAAGAAAAAAACACTTTTGGGGGGGATTCCTAAAACAAAAACATATATTTAGTTTCATATAAGACATTAATAATTAAAGGATACTAATATTTAAATGTCCTGGGAACTTCTTTGCCTTTTCTGGGGAAAATATTACCTAGTCAGGAAAAAATATTTTAAATTTATATATTAAGAGACAAAAAATCCTGTAGTTATGAGAACTGCCCCTTGAGCACATTCCTTAGTCACTACTTTTTTGCAGTTGTAAAATGGTGATAGTTTTAACACATCTCAGACTTGTTCTGAGGATGATGTGAGATAATGCGTGTAAGGGATTTCACACAGTAACTTCTCTGTGGTAAACAGCTTGTAAATGCTATTTAATTGTTATTATTATTAAAATAATAATTATAAATTGTCACACAGAGTTCTGACATAAGAATTCCATGAACAGCACCAGGCAAGATAAACAGAGAATATTCCTATATATAGGAAGAACAGAAAGAAACCATGTGTATAATAGTACATGATAACACATACATAGCATTGATTAAATTCCAGGCATGTTTAAATGCTTTACATATCTTAACACATTTAATTCTCATAAAAACACCAAACTGCAGGTGGTGATTTTTATGTAAGAATAACAAGGCCTAAGAATTTACATAATTTGCCCCATGTTATAGGCAGCTAAGTGGCAGAATGTAAATCTCACACAACGCAATATATTTATACTCACCTTTTGCCTTGTGAGAGAGCCTAGGAGCTACCATCCCTTTATAATAATGGATTATTTCTCATAGAAATCCATGAATTTAGACTGATGTAAATAAATGAACAATGAAGTGGAAAAACTTCCTTGCAGAATGCCAGCTAATATATTTGAAAAAAAAATGAAAATTGGAAAAATCAACATTTGCAATCCATCATCATAATAAATAATTCAGTCATGAAAGAAAAATAAGTGCTAAGACTAATGATAAATTTGGGGATTTGAATGGAATATTTATATAGTTGCAAAATAGCTCTACCATAATACTTAATGGCTGAAAGAATAATAAAAGTAGCTTTCAGGTGGAGAAATCTGGTAGTCACCATATGGATGAAGTATGAAATTAATCCCGTCAGTAATGGATCAAATCAACCTCCAGTGCCAACCAGTAGAGTAGGGCAAAAAATCAAACATCAGCACTTCCTTTATTCACTTGACAAAATACATAACCTTGTTCTAATCATGAGGAAACATTAGGCAAATCAGAATGGAGGAATATTCTAAAAGAAAATATCTCCTATCATCTGTACAAATATTAAAGTCAGGTTAGAGAATTTAAAGAGTGTGACAACTGGGTGTGTTTGTGACCCCAGATTAGATTATTTTTCTATAAGAACATTATTACAGCAATTAATTTTTGGCATGAATATTGTAGAAAGGAAGAGGAGGAGGAAGATTGGGGTAGGGAGGAGAGCTGAGTTGGCAGTAGGCTCAAAGGAAGGCTCAGGAAACAATATGGAAGATTTCAAAGTTGCGATTTCCCAGAAGAATAGCTGGAGGTTAGGGCAAGAAGGTGTATCCTTATGCCCTCCACTGATCAATCACGGGAGGCTGGCTTCAGGAAATGGGTGCTGTCTTGCGTTAAGGGTGCTCTTCAGCTGAAGGGTCTCTGCCTGTAACACCCCCAGCAACTGGATAGTCATTTCTTCATTGCGAAGAGGAATAGAGTACTGTTGTACAAAGCAGTCCCAGAAGATGGGGACTGAGGATGAACGCACAACATTTAAACTTACATGTATGCTGGGGGTGATCCAGTTATAAATATTAAAAAATTTAGTATAAAGCTCTTAAGTAATCCACCTATTACCCAGGATTCTCAGTGATACAATTTTGACACTTCATACTTGAATTTTGTTCTCGGAATTTATTGTAGAACACAAAGTTGCCCCCCCCAAAAGAACACAAAGTTGCTTTGTATTTACTCAATGCTTGATTGACCTAATATTGGCACAAATTTCCTTATTTTTGGCATATCGAATGACCTTAAACTCTGTCTTAAAAATATTGGTTTTGGAAATATATAATTATTATAATTGATATAGTCAGAAAAAATAGATTGTGACTTATTTTAGTAAATAATTATCTTGCAATGTTAAAATGTATTAACGTATTAATATCATAAAATAATAAAAGGTTAAGAAGTGCTCTAGGTTTCATGAAATGCTAGATTATAACAGACAATAAATTGCAAAGTATGATGGTTTTCACTCATTGGATTCTGTATCAGAAATAAAAGCTATAAAAGACACTTAAAAAATTGGCAATGGACTATGAATTATATAATAGTATTGTTCAGGAATAATTGTGTGTGTGTGTGTGTGTGGTGAGAGACACACAGACACAGAAGGCAAGAGAGACAGAGAGCAGATAGGCAGAAAGGGGAAACCAAACTGGCAAAATACCAAAAATTGCCAAATCTAGGTGAAGAGTATTTAACTGTTCGTTATACCCCTTTCCAACTTAATTGAGGGTTTGAAATTTTTCAAAAGTAAATGCTGGGAGAAACGAATTGATATAGAGAAAAATATTATTTTTTGGAGTACTAAAATTTGCAGTGAGTCATTTCTTTAGTGCGTAAATGTAAATGACTCCAGTTTGAAAGCTTGAATATGAGCATAAAGTGTAAAAAAAGTAAAAGGGAAAATAAAAAACATAAAAAATAAAAATGAAAGAGTGTAAAAAGTATGCAACCTCTAGGTAACCCAGAAGGAAAATAAGAATACATGAATATGATATGTATGCTTGCTTCTGTATTAAGAAAACAGAAGAAAATGAAAATACTTACAAACGGGGTGACTGGGAATGGGTGGAAGGGATAAAAACGAGAGTGAGACTATTTCTGAGCATATCTCTTTATATAGTTTTGATTTCTGAACCATGGAAATACTCAATATACTTTAAAAACAGAATAAATACACCTGAAATCGAATATAAATGGAAACAAAGGAACTCTATCCATAAAATGAATAGCATAACTACTCAGGAAGAAAATTAATTCACATAAATGTTGAGCACAATATTCTGTCCATTCTTAGTGGGATCGCTTCTGATGCTTAAAACACTGCTACGAAATTTTAGCAGGTTGCTCGGGGGTATTGCTTTCAGTGTGCAATTCAGAGCGCATACTGCGCACAGGTTTGAATAGACATAACACGGGGATATTGTTGGGGCCCAGAGTTTTCACTGTAAGAGAGAAAGAAGCAACTCCAGAACGGGGTAAATTGTAAAAGAATCTTATGTTTTTCAGTTTCAGTTGGAGTTATTCATAATTTGAAGCCTTTAAAGAAGCAAACAAGCCGCCATGAATACCAAGTAGATGCTTGTTTGGGGCTGTTAGTGGTGGCATTTCACATGAAGTGAAATATTCAGAGAAGCTAACGTGTCAACCACATAGGCTCACGCTAAGGCAGTGTAACAGCAGATCTTGGAAAACTGTATTCAGTAACAGCCTGGTCTCGTGAGCCGATAATTAAGCATTTATTCCCTAACTCAAGTCAATACCCAATTTCTTTGTGTTCGATTGTTATGACCTACCAAGTAGACCAAAATGGTTTTAAAAAAATCTACCATTGCTTGAGATGGGCAAGCATAAACCATCTAAATTTTGCATAATATTAAATAGAGAATTCTAAGCTTCCAGAATAAATAGGAAAGACAAGTCTTCATAAAATAATGGTTTTAAAGGAAAAAAGGACTTTCTTCTGTGTTATGATTTTTCCAGGGATCTTAATTCCTTCCATGGCTTCAACTTTTTTACTATCTCGGACCAGTCAAAATGAATTGGGACATATCCATTAACTTACACTAAAAGGCTACTTAAACTCGTTCATGTCTAACACAAAAGCTCGAAATACTCTATCAAGAGATGATAATTACCAAGTTTACAGATACATTAGTCACAGAAAATTAGTGGAGAAACAAATGATTATGGCTACAACTGTGAAATCACATAAATCACAGAAAAAGAAATCTCGAGAAAACCGTCAAGTAGCTCTAAACTTGAATAAGTGATGGATGGTAGAAAAGGTGTCACTGAAAGAAAGCTATGCATTTCCAGACGCATAGAAGTTAGGTACAAGGGTAGGTTTAAACTTCTTTACCTCTTGCGTTGAGCAAGCAGGGGAAATGCTTCTTCTTTAAATATGACCCAAAACATTGGGGTGCCTGGGTGGCTCAGTTGTTTAAGCATCTGACTCTTGATTTCAGCTCAGGTCATGATCTCAGGGTCCTGACATCAGCGCAAAACCTGCTTGGGGTTCTCTCTTTCCCTGTCCTCTGCCCCTCCGCTGCTCATGGTTTCTCTCTCTCTCTCATAAATAAATAAGCCTCAAAACAGACTAGAATTGGAGAATTCTGTGCCAACTTTTGCATTTCTAGAGGATTCCACCATTAAGGTTTTGCTGTAAAAGCACTTGGAATATATAGTGTTTTCAGGCAATGCTTAACAAAATCGACAAATAACCTGTTTTCATCCTCACAATACACCAGCATAACACATATCAGTGCCTTACCAAAGCAGAAAAATGGGGGCTTCAAGTCTGTTCCGTCCTTAATGTTGCAAATCAAGGATTTGGTAGAACAACTGAAGTAGGAATAGTAAAACAAGACGTCTCCCCAACAAGGCAATTGTTTCCTTTAATTCATCCAGGGGGGAAAAAAAGCCAAAATGACCAATATTGGACTTTAAATGATGAGAAAGCCAGGTTTATTGCTCCAGACTGAATGAGTTTATTAGGAAATTAGAGAAATGGTTCCTGCATGAACATCAGGAGGGAGGATCTGTGGCAGCTTCATTCCAAGGAGAGACCACACAGTTCTCAGGATGAGTTTCACATGCTCCCACTTCTCATGAGTTAAATACAGGAAGGAAAAAGATTGCTGTATCCGACCGGAAGGGCTCCAGAAGGCAAGTCTTCAGCAAAGTTCAGAACGTGTGGGGCTCCGAACTGGTGAATCCCACGTCCAGGTGTGGAGGGTGCCAGTCTCCCATGGCGACCTCAGTTAGTAACAGCCAAAGCCAGAGCCGTAGCCGGAGCCACATCCATAGCCACAGACAGAGCGGGAGCCATAGCCGTAGCCACAGCCAGAGCCACAGCCATAGCCACAGCCCAGTCTGCGGAAGCCACAGCCATAGCTGGAGCCATAGCCACAGCCCAGGCCTCCATAGCCGCAGCCTCCATAGCCGCAGCCTCCATAGCCGCAGCCTCCATAACCGCAGCCTCCATAACCGCAGCCTCCATAGCCACAGCCTCCGTAGTAGCTGCCACACATGGTGTTGTTTGTTGAGGTTGTGGTTGGGTAGAGAAGGAGAAGAGAAGTGTCACTTCAGTGTGGACAACTGCCTCCTGCAGAGACCTTTTATATACCCTCGATGTGGGTGTAACCCCCCGTATATGCCATGCCATTGGCTAAATTTATGACTGATCTAATTAGTTTGTTGTTCCTCAACCAGAAAATAAGTCTTAGAGGTATTTGGGAAGCTCGCCGTGTTTGGACTCCCGCTTAGCCAATCAAGGGCTTCAACGAGACGAGGCACACTCACACCTCTGCAGCCCAGCCCCAAATTAGAATTCAACTTTAGCTCCTGTAACCATTCTTTATATCAAGAAAGAATACATTTATTAGTCTCAATCTTATTTGCTCTTGGCACTGGTTTCACTAACATTGTTAATATTTCATAAGAAAAATACTACTATTGACTCACAAATATTTCTTTTTTTGATCCAAGTTGATTGTTTTCTGCAGGAATTCAGTTCCTTTTTATACTAAAACCATAATGTATCTTTCATCCCCATTATGTTGATAATAATCCAATTAAATTTTCCAAAATACTGAGTCTGAGCAAGATGCATTACCCTTTTCTATGTGTATCAATGAGTCTAATTCCCATTTATATTTAATTTCTACCAAAGAACTACAAAATAAGTTATTCCTTGGAATCCAGTTGCTCTGCTTTTCTCTCTCTACATTCAGCGTACAATTATGCAAATAAGTATTCTCGTTAATATTAGAATTATATTCTAAGAAACTATCCAATAGGCTTAACATCGCATATTTACGTTTATCAATGTTATCACACAGAAGTCTTTTCCTTTATCAAAATACCCAGTCATGATTCTCTTTGTAACCAATCATACTGGATTCTCTGGCATAGACCTACCATTATTCTTTTTTATTCACATTAATGTGATAATTCTTCCCATTGGGAGGCACTGGAAAAGTGAACATAGTTCCATGTGACAGTTAAAAAAATACACGTTTGTGTCTTTATAAGAATGTATGTGGGGAGATGTCATTATCCACATGTCATGTGTAATCCATCAGTGTATTTCTATTATTCTAATGATATTTCTGAGTCAAACTATTATTTTTATGCATCCCCTCATGACCATAGGCCGAGACAGGGAGTAAAACTCTCTATATTTTAGTTAACTCTTCTCCATAGATTATGAGAATGAAGACAAAAGATTTTTTAAAATTTTCCAATTCATCTGACTTTTTAAGTATATCTAAGGAGACAAAAATGCCTTTTAATAATAGAATGTTTTCGTACTAAGGATCTGATCAAACACATTCGGCCTTTCATTTAGTGTGTGTTTTGAATGTTCTTTCCATGTGTGTCTTTTGGTAGCTTCATTGTTGTAAAATGGGCATATTATTGTGTCCTTTTAGTCACCATTTACTGGACTGAGATCTTAGAAGGAGAGGGCGTCTACACTGTATCGTTTTCAGATTTTCCATTCAGAAATTAAAAGTAGCCTCAACTATCACAGTCAATGAAGTAATAAGTTAGAATAAGTTTTCAGTAAAAACTAATTTAAATAACATGTTGATCAGTCTTCCTCTAGGCTAAGATCTTAGAACATCACCTGAAATTGATATTACTAAATTGCACCAGTTAAAAAAACAAACAAACTATAATTAACTTTTTTTTTTTGGTATTTGATTAATATAGCTACAAAAGACATTATTGTTTTGTGCAATACAATGTCCCTAATAATAGCATTTATGGGGTTATTTCTCTATAGAGTTTACCTCCTGGAGCTAATTTGTTTCTTCTGAAGAACCGAGCTGTCTCTCTGATCATAACTGAGAGCTTATACCCAAGGAGATTCCATTAACAATTTGTTTTCTACTGTGATTTTCTGAACCATATTTAGTTCTGAAGTACATTCCATGATCCAAAGCAGAATGAAACAACCCTTCTTGTGTCCTTGGTCCTTTCCAGCTACTCTCCCATTTTCTTCTGTTTCATTGCATAACTTCACATCTATTTCCATGGTAGCTTTCTCTTTACAACTTTCCTCACACCTTTCGGTCTTTGGTCCTCACCACTCCACCAAAACATTCCTGCGGGGATCACCAACACTCCAATCTTGTCAAAGCCAGAGAGCCAGTCTTCATTTTACTAAGATTCTGAGTAGCATTCAAATTGACCAGTTTCTCTTTTCATTCCTGAAAGACTCCCCGACACTTACCTACAACCTACTGCACACATTGGATTTAATTCCAGTATCAGTAGGTGCTCCTTTTAATATCCTTTTTCTTTTGTCTTCTTCAGATCTTGTTTTCAAATGTGAGGGTGCCCAGCTAGGTGTTTGCCCTGCCTGTAGTTTACGTTTAAACACTTTTTTTTTAAATTGTTTTTTTCTTTTAACTCCAGTGTAGAGAACACAGAGTCTGTGTTATATTAGTTTTGTAGTATTCAATATAGTATTTAAACTAGAGCAATTCAGTAATGTGGCGGGATACAAAATCAATGCTCAGAAATCAGTTGCATTTCTATACACGAATAATGAGACTGAAGAAAGAGAAATTAGGGAATCCATCCCATTTACAATAGCACCAAAAACCATACGTTACCTTGGAATTAACTTAACCAGAGACATAAAGGATCTATATTCTAGAAACTATAAATCACTCTTGAAAGACTTTGAAGAAGACAAAAAAGATGGAAAAAATATTCCATGCTCATGGATCGGAAGAATTAACATAGTTAAAATGTCCAGGTTACCCAGAGCAATCTACACTTTCAATGCTATCCCAATCAAAATACCAATGACATTTTTCAAAAAGCTGGAACAAATAGTCCTTAAATTTGTATGGAACCAGAAAAGGCCCCGAATTGCCAAGGAACTGTTGAAAAGGAAAAACAAACCCGGGGGCATCATAATCCCGGATTTTGAGCTGTACTACAAAGCTGTGATCACAAAGACAGCATGGTACTGGCACAAAAACAGACCCATAGACCAATGGAACAGAATACAGAACCCAGAAATGGAGCCTCGGCTCTTTGGGCAACTAATCTTTGATAAAGCAGGAAAAAACATCCGATGGAAAAAAGACAGTCTCTTCAATAAATGGTGCTGGGAAAATTGGACAGCTACATGCAAAAGAATGAAACTTGACCACTCTCTCACACCATACACAAAGATAAACTCCAAATGGATGAAAGACCTCGATGTGAGACAGGAATCCATCAAAATCCTGGAGAAGAACATAGGCAGCAACCTCTACATCGGCCAAAGCAACCTTTCTCATGACACGTCTCCAAAGGCAAGAGAAACAAAAGATAAAATGAACTTGTGGGACTTCATCAAGATAAAAAGCTTCTGCACAGCCAAGGAAGCAGTCAAAAAAACTAAGATGCAGCCCACGGAATGGGAGAATATATTTGCAAATGATGCTACAGATAAAAGACTGGTATCCAAGATCTACAAAGAACTTCTCAAACTNTCAAACTCAATATATGAGAAACAAATAAACAAATCATAAAATGGGCAGAAGATATGAACAGACACTTTTTCAATGATGACATACAAATGGCTAACAGACACATGAAAAAATGTTCAAAATCATTAGCCATCAGGGAAATTCAAATCGAAACCACACTGAGATACCATCTTACGCCAGATAGAATGGGAAAAATTGACAAGGCAAGAAGCAACAATTGCTGGAGAGGATGTGGAGAAAGGGGATCCCTCCTACATTGTTGGTGGGAATGCAAGTTGGTACAGCCACTCTGGAAAACAGTGTGGAGGTCCCTTAAAAAGTTAAAAATTGAACTACCCTATGACCCAGCCATTGCAATGCTGGGTATTTACCCCAAAGAGACAGATGTAGTGCAGAGAAGGGCCATATGCATCCCAATGTTCATAGCAGCATTGTCCACAATAGCTAAATCGTGGAAGGAGCCGAGATGTCCTTCAACAGATGACTGGATTAAGAAGTTGTGGTCCATATATACAATGGAATACTATTCAGCTATCAAAAAGAATGAATTCTCAACATTTGCTGCAACATGGACGGCACTGGAGGAGATAATGCTAAGTGAAATAAGTCAAGAAGAGAAAGACAATTATCATATGATTTCTCTCATCTATGGAACATAAGAACTAGGAAGATCGGTAGGGGAAGAAAGGGATAAAGAAAGGGGGGTATTCAGAAGGGGGAATGAAGCATGAGAGACTATGGACTGGGAAACAAACTGAGCTTCAGAGGGGAGGGGGGTGGGGGAATGGGATTGGCTGGTGATGGCTAGTAAGGAGGGCACGCATTGCATGGTGCACTGGGTGTTATACGCAACTAATGAAGCATCGAACTTTACATAAAAAACCAGGGATGTACTGTATGATGACTAACATAATATAATAAAAATAAAAAATAAAAATAAAAATCAAAAAAAAATAAATAAATTTTCTTTCAGGATTACTTTGGATACATTATTCTAGCCAATTAATCTCAATTCACATTTCCAATTCTGGTTGTATCCAAATGATCACTTGACATCTCTTAGATTAACAGTCATCAAAAATGTAATAAAATTAAATTCTAGATTCTTCATTACCCCAATTCTTTCTTTCTTTCTTTCTTTCTTTCTTTCTTTCTTTCTTTCTTTCTTTCTTTCTTTCTTCCTTCCTTTCTTTCCTTTCTTTCCTTCTCTCTTTCTTTTACTTTCTTTCTTTCTTTTTTTTTTTTTCCTACATCTTAAAGCATACTAGACATAAGTCAGATGAAGTTCCTCCCCATGGTTTATCCTTTACTGCCTTTCCACATTAAGGTTGCTGGATTGCATTGGATACCCAGTTAAATTTGAATTTCAGAATGTTGAAATTCAGAATACTGAATTTCCTAAATATTACACGGGATATGCATATACAAAAAAAATGTTTATCTGAAAATCAAATTTTTATTTCCTATATCTAGTAACCCAAAGCTTAGAAACACAGCCTTTATGGGCTGCCCGGTTACAGCTTTGACCAGATCTATGAGTGTCTCTTGGAACACTCTTCCTCTCTTTATAGTATACAGAAATTAGTAGTCTTTTTGTTCTTCAGATGTACCAAATTTGTTTCCAACTTAAAACTTCTGCTTGGGGGTTGCTGATACCTTGAAAGTGATAGCAAAAATGGCTAGGACCTTTTCTTCCCTTCCCTTGACCATCCAGGTTGAAGTAATCTCTCACCAGGGCTCTTTTTAAATTTACCTTACCTTGCCTTGATTTGTTATCGCTATCAGAAATGATCTCCTTCACGTGTCATATTTGCTTTCAAATATCTGCCTGCATTTCCTGCCCTTGCTCAGTCTAGAATTTAAGCTCCATAACAATAGGGAGCTTGTCTGTCCTGTTCACTGCTCCATTTCCACCACTCACAGTAGTGCCTAACAGGTAATTGAGTCTTGCATGCATGAAAAGATTAATAAATGGCCAAATCAAAGCAATCAAATAGCATTTTAAAATTCTTTAATTTTGAAAATAATTTCAGTTACCAAAAGCTGCAAAAAATATATAGAACATTCCCATATACCGTTCACCCACTTACACAACTATGTTAACACCTTTCATAATCAAGTACTAAGAATCAAAACTAAGAAATTAACCTTGCACAATATTCGTAACTAATATATACATTTTATTTGGGTTTGCCATTTTTTTCACTAGTGTACTTTTTCTGATCCAGGACCCAATTCAAGATCTTACTCGGCATTTGACTGTCTTATCTCTATAGTCTCCCCCGAATTGGTGACAGTTTCTGTCTTTTCTTAACTTTTATGGCATTAACAGTTTAAAAAGTCAAGTGTTATGTAGTATGTTGCTCAATTTGGGTTTGTTTGTTTACTTATAACAAAGTTGAGGCTAGACATTTGGGGCAAGAATACCAAAAGAGGCATACCTATTTCATTGTGTCATAGCACGAGTTACATGATGTCAGTAAATCTTTAAAAGTTTCTGGAATATATTTTTAAGCTCAACTTACTAATACAGTAATTATAGACATGGTCCATGGATTTAAACTTCAGGGATTCTACCATGGTTTTTGATCATGTACAAAATGATAGATGCATATACATGTGAAGTATAAACCAAAGTGGCTAATACTGCTCCATAAAAAAACACAAAAACCCACAATAAAACACATTAATCATTCAGATATTTACAACCGAAGCTTGCCATGTCTTTTCTATGTAGTCTATGTGACTTCTGCCGTGTCTTCTCCACAAATTTTCCAACCTTCCTTACATCTTTGAAACCCTACTTTTACTCCCAAGGGTGCGTATATGCAGCTAGGAAGGAGGATGTTATTAAAGGAAAAAGAATTTTGAAGTGGAACATGTACGGGTTATATGATCTCATGGTAGCTAGTAATATAGTTTAGATCTCACATCGGGAGTAAACAAGTCACAAAAGTAGGAGAAAACCCTTTCATTAAAGGCACATGATTTCATGACAAGCATCCTGACACACAGCAAAATTGTCTTGGATATATTGGTTATGAGGAACTCTTAAGATGGTTAGAAGGCCAATTAGTTTGAAGTGTGAATCCAGTAGTGCTTGTGGTTTGCCCTACATACCAGTCAGTTGGTATATCAGGCCCTGTATAGATTATAAAGTTAAAATCCTAGAAATTGATTCTGCTGTTCAACTGAGACTTCCCCTTACACTGTGAGCTTCTACAACAGCCACTATGGTGGCCTGGGCTGTGGCTATGGATGTGGTTATGGTGGCTATCAAAATGCCTCTTACCGTCCATGCTGCTATGGAGGATGCTGGTCTTCTGGCTTCTTCTGAGAAATTCTAAATTACTGATTTGTTTAGGAAATTTTCCTATGAGGTCCTATATGTATCCCCTGCATTATTTTACAGTAACCATGTTATTGTCTGTTCAAATAATGACTGTCAAATCTTAGACTACCATGTAACGTAAGAACTTTTTTGATTGAAATCACGTGTTTTCAACAATTGAGAAAAATATTCATTTGATCTTTACTATTGCATGATTGAACACAAACAATATTCACCATTTCCATTTGGGAAAAATGTCTAAATTCATTTTTCATTAAAAGTAGTGTTTGCAGGGCACCTGGGTGGCTCAGTTGGTTAAGCGTCTGCCTTTGGCTCAGGTCATGATCCCAGGCTCCTGGGATCGAGTCCCACATCAGGCTCCCTGCTCAGCAGGGAGTCTGCTTCTCCCTCTGCCCACTGCCATCCCCCGCTTGTGCTCTTTCCTGTGCACACTTTCTCTCTCAAATAAATAAATAAAATATTTTAATTAAAAAAAAGTAGTGTTTGATACCCACAACAGTTTGTGCATATTTATTTATTTAGATTTCTTCTGTGCGTGTGTGTGTGTGTGTGTGTGTGTGTGTGGTTGTTGACCCTTTTGGTTAGATGTGTGGTTGAATAGAGTTATTCATATAGTGCATTAATTTTTTATTTGTTTTGTTTTATTATAATTCCAGTATAGTTAACATACAGTGTCATACTTGTTTTAGGTGAACAATATCGTGATTCAACAATTTCATACCACCCAGTGCTCATCACAGCAAGTGTGCTCCTTAATCCCCTCACCTATTTCACCCATCCCCCCATCCACCTTCCCTCTGGTAACTATCAGTTTGTTCTCAACAGTTACTGTTTCTTGGCTTATTTCTCTCTCTCTCTCTCTCTCTCTTTTTTTTTTTTTTTTTTTGTTTATTTTGTTTCTTAAATTCCATGTATGAGTGAAATCATACGGTATTTGTCTTTTACTGACTTATTTCACTTAGCATTATACTTTCTAGCTGCATCCATGTCTTTGCAAATGCAAAGATTTCATTCTTTTTTTATGGCTGAATAATATCCTGTTGTATATCTATACCACATCTTCTTTATCCATTCATCTATCCATAAACACCTGGGGTGTTCCCATAATTTGGCTATTGTAAGTAATGCAGCCATAAACACAGGGGTGCTTTATCTTTTTGAATTAGTGTTTTTGTATTTTTCAGGTGAATACTCAGTAGTGAAATTACTAGATCATATGGTAGTTCTATTTTTAACTTTTTGAAGAAACTCCATACTGTTTTCCAGAGTGGCTGTACCAGTTTGCATTCCCACCAACAGTGCATGAGTGTTCATTTTTCTCCACATCTTCACCAATACTTGTGGTTTCTTTTGTTTTTGATTTTAGCCATTCTGACAGGTGTGAGGTGATATCTCATTGCAGTTTGGATTTGCATTTTTCTGTTGATGGGTGATGTTGAGCATTTCTTGATGTGTCTGTTGGCTATCCTTAGGTCTTCTTTGGAGAAATGTCTGTTCATGTCTTCTGCCAATTTTAAATCGGATTATTTGTTCTTTTGGTGTTGAGTTGTATAAATTTTTGACATATTTTGATACTAATTCTTTATTGGATATGTCATTTGCAAATATCTTCTCCCATTCAGTAGGTTGTCTTTTAGATTTTTCTGATTGTTTCCTTTGCTATGCAGAAGATTTTTATTTTGAGGTAGTCCTAATAATTTCATTTTGCTTTTGTTTCCTTTGCTTCAGGAGACATATCTAGAAAAATGTTTGTACGACTAATGTCAAAGACATTACTGGCTGTTCTCTCTTCTAGGATTTTTATAATTTCAGGTCTCATATTTAGTCCCTTAATCCATTTTGAGTTTATTTTTGTATATGATGTAAGAAAGTGGTCCAGTTTCATTCTTCGACATGTGGCTGGCCAGTTTTCCCAAGACCATTTGTTGAAGAGACTTTTTCCCATTGCATATTCTTTCCTCCTTTGTCAAATATTAATTGATCATATAATTATGGGTTTATTTCCGGGCTTTCTATTCTGTTCCATTGATTAAGGTGTCTACTTTCGTGCCAGTACCATACTGTTTTGATTACTATAGCTTTGTAAATAACTTAAAGTTAGGAATTGTGATACCTCCAGTTTTGTTTTTCTTTTTCAAGTTTGCTTTGGTTATTCAGGGTCTTTTGTGGTTCATACAAATTTTAGTATTATTTGTTCTAGTCCTGTGAAAAATACTGAAGAAGATATAGAATTTGAAGTTTATTTCAGTGAAGTTTTCAAGAGGCGAATCTCTGCTTGCATCTTGGAAATCATCTGCTTGCCTGTTTTGTAACAAGGCAGTGGTTTATGTGGACAAAAATTATGTAAATTTAAGTCTGATCCAAAACATAGGCGAAGTGTATCCCTGACCCTAATAATCTGTTCAGTAAAGCTGTTTATAATAACTTCCCTTAATTCACTCAATTTATTACTACTAAATAACAATAATGTCAGCAATAATAAAATATAAATCAGTAATATCTGTCAGTATTTTAGGAAGTAATGGTGGAATTTGGTAAAATTCAGACTGACAATAGGTCCATCAAAATTACTTTCTGAATAGAGACCAGATTATGAGGGTGGCCAAAATCCTAACCTGCCCCCAAATGCATGTTTTCTAAAAGCATCTAGCCAAGAGAATTAGGTAGATATGTTTTCTTCGATAAGCTGAAGATAGCACATGGGACTATGTGCAATTTCAATTATTTTAAATTCATTGGCTCTTGTTTTTGGCCTAACATATGATCTATCTTGGAGAACATTCTATATGTGTACTTAAAAGAAACTTGTGTTTTCTTGCAATTGGGTAAAATGCTGTCTAGAGGAGTGTTAGTTTCTAGCTGGTTTATAGTGTTTTTTTCCAAGTTTATGTATATTATAACCTTTTATGTAGTTGCTGTATCCATTATTCAAAGTGAGATTTTGACACCTTCAATTATTATTAATGCAGTCCTTTTTTTTTTCTTTCAATTCTGTCAATTTTTTTGATTTGTTTATTTTGGTGCTCTGTTGTTAGCACCAAGTGGATTTAACACCAGTGCATACATTATATCTTTCTGAAAGATTACCCTACTTATCTCAAAATGTCTCCCTTTATCTCTATTAAATGTTTTTGGCTTAAAAGTATATTTAATCTGATATTGTTATAGCCACTCCAGCTTTCTTAATAGTTGCTATTTGCATAATATGTATATGTATTTCCATTCTTTTACTTTCAAGTCTTTTATTTCAAGAGAATTTGATTGTTGAAACATTTTTGTGACAGTTACTGTAAAATTTGTATTATACAAATGGAAAACCTGATTAGTGTTAGGGTCAGTTAATTATCTTTTCTCATTCAAGTTGTAATTTTCTTGTTTCTTGGTATGATGGGTATGATAGTAATTTTGTGTATTAGAAGCATCTTGATCCTATTAAATTCCACAATACAGATGAAATGGAAAATTTCCTTTAAATATTCAAATTACCAAAATTGACCCCAATCTGAGTAACACTGTATCTAATAAAGAGAAGGAATTAATTAAAAATGCTTTTCCAAAAAGAAAACTCTAAGTCTAGGTGTCTTCCCTGAAAAATTCTATTAAATATTTATGCCACATTCTTACGTGTAACTTAAGAAAATGGCAGAAGCCTTGGTACTTGAACCCCAATCTTTTTTCTCCAGAAGTGATACTGAGCAGAGGTATGTTACACTTATATTTTTTTTTCTTTTTGTTTTTGTTTTTTTAGTATTTAATTTTCATACCCAAAACACAGAAACTGTTTTTATGAAGAATTCATATGTCCATCTCTATCTTTATTTCTATCTGTATCATCTATCTATCAATGAGATGTAGATAGAAACACACTAAAAATGGAAGACTTTAATATACCACTCTCACAAAACAGAATCAAGTAGAAAAAGTAAGTAAGCAGAGGAAACATCTAAGCAATATAATTAATAAAAGGTAGCTTTTATGGATATATATACACCTCTTCACTGATAGTACAGGATAAACTTTCTCAAGCTTCTCCTGAAAATATGCAAAAATTATTCATATATTAAATCACAAAGAAAAAAATAAATGTTTAAAGTAAAAATACTGCTCACTCTCTGATTTCTATCCAATAAAGCTAAAAATTGTTTGTTTTTTTAATTTTTTTTATTATGTTATGTTAGTCACCATACAGTACATCATTAGTTTTTGATGTAATGTTTCATGGTTTGTTGTTTGCTTATAACACCCAGTGCTCCATGCAATGCATGCCCTCTTTAATACCCATCACTGGGCTAGCCCATTAAAAATTGTTAACAAAAACAAAGAACAGAAAATTTCTTCACCTGGAAAGTAAATCTTTGGTTAAACAACTCTCCTGTGAAAAAGGAAATATAATATGAGATTACAGTATTTTATTTTATTTTTTAAAAGATTTATTTATTTGAGATAGAGAAAGAGAGCACAAACAAGCACCGGGGGGGGGGAGGGGCAGACAGAATCTCAAGCAGACTCCCCACTGAGTGTGGAGCCTGACACAGGTTCAATCCCCTGAGATCACGACCTGAGCTGAAACCAAGAGTTGAATGCTCAACTCACTGAGCCACCCAGGTGCCCCAGGTTATAGCATTTTAAAATAAATAGCAGTAATGAAAATAGTAGTTAATAGAATGAAAAAAATTCAAGCAGTAATTAGAGAAAAAATCATAGTACTAAACACTTTTTGTCAGTGAAAATGAAAGAAATAACATAAATAACTTAACATCCCAGTTAAGAAAAACTTCATAAAGAACAACTAAGCAAACCAAAGAAAGTACAAGGAAACACTTTAAATAAATAATAAAAAACAGATAAGCAGAAATTAATGAAGTAGAGAAAAGACAGAAAAAGTTTTTAAATGATTCAAAATGCTATTATTTGAAAAGGTTGACATTTCTAAATCACTTGCTAATTTGGTCAAGGGTAAAAGGGAAAAGGCATATGCAAAATAAATAGCAAGAAAGAAAGAAATATGTAAACAAGAAGTTTTTAAATTATATAAATTTACTTAGCTGATTTTTATGGATATAGATTTGAAAACTTACGTTCTTAGGGGAATACCATTACATTTAGAAATTATAAAGAGATTAATTTTCATAGAACAAACAGAAAAGTAAAGAAATGACCCACAAAAAATTCCAGATCCAGATATTTTTCTCAGTGAAATTCTACCAAATCTTTAGAGACAAAATACTCTGAATGTGCTATAAATTGTTCCAGAGCATCGGAGGTGAATGAAAACTTCTCATTTCCTATTAGGAAGGATGTACACCATCGATATTGGTGGTAGACAGATAATTATGATTTCTGCCTCTGTATGTCAATGCCTTGTATGATCCCCTCTTTTTGAGTGTGAGCAAAACTTGTGATTTACCTCTAATAAATAAAATATAGCAAAGGTAGTAAAATATGTATCAACATGTCTATGTGATTATGTTGCATAAAATCGTATGGAATTGTAGCACCTTTCTTGTTGGAGTCTCTCTCCCCTTCCTGCCTGGCTATGAGAAATCCAGCAACCGTATGTGGGAATCCACATGGCAAGGGGCTATGGGCAGCTTTGGAGCTGAGGGTAGTCTCCTGCAGACATTCTGCAAAGGCCTCTTGCCACAGTTAATGTCAAGCAACAGTTAATGTTGAGGAATTGAATTTTGCTAAGTATGTGAGCTTGAAGAAAGACCCTTTCTTAGTTGAGACCCAGATGAGATCAAACACCTGGCAAACATCTTGGTTACTGAATTGTGAGACCTGAAACTGTCTGAAATGCTATTTTTACCTAGTTATTATGGCCCAGTGTATGTGCCAAATGGTTTTAGTCTACTACTACCTTAAGAAGTAATAGACTATAAAAATATTCCTTAGGTTGTTTCTTTTATTAAAATATTTTTTTAAAGATTCAAAGTAGAGAAGAATATTACCACATCCATGAATATAAAATTGGGAAGTTATTATTTTTCTTAATTATTTACCATATACTGCACGAAGCTTAATTTATAATTCATAAAATAATATTGCATTTGTTGTGAAGAGTTACCCAACATAACAAATATTATTCCCTCAGTACCAGAGGAGGAAACAGAAGTTTACCAAAAATAAATTACTTTCCTAAGAACCATTGACAAAGGAATTGGTCAAGAAGCTGACCTAGAAAATATTAGGGAAATAGCTCCCTAAGGAGATCGTTGTTCACTTTCTTGTAAACTGAAACCAAAAAATTTCAGTAAGACATTTGGGACGTCAAATGACTGACATAAAACCAGGGTTACTGTTTGGATTGAACAAGTTTATTAGGTCAACACAGAAACGAGCTCCAGCCTGAATATCATTGAGGCAGTTGCTCTGACACCATCATCCTGATGAAAACAGAACTGCGGGGGTCACAGGTGAATTTCACCATCTCCCACTTCCTGCGTTAATTCGGGGAATCTGTAGGTTAGGCTGTAGGCGACAACGGACCATGCTAGACTTTCAGCATGCAGGCTATCATCACCCAAGGGAAAGGCTCAGAACGTGTGGGGCTCCGAACTGGTGAATCCCACGACCAGGTGTGGAGGGTGACAGTCTCCCCTGGTGACCTCAGTTAGTAGCAGCCAAAGCCAGAGCCGTAGCCGGAGCCACATCCATAGCCACAGAGCGAGTGGGAGCGATATCCGTAGCCACAGCCAGAGCCACAGCCGTAGCCACAGCCAGAGCCACAGCCGTAGCCACAGCCCAGTCTGCGGAAGCCACAGCCATAGCTGGAGCCATAGCCACAGCCCAGGCCTCCATAGCCGCAGCCTCCATAGCCGCAGCCTCCATAGCCGCAGCCTCCATAGCCGCAGCCTCCATAGCCGCAGCCTCCATAGCCGCAGCCTCCATAGCCGCAGCCTCCATAGCCGCAGCCTCCATAGCCGCAGCCTCCATAGCCGCAGCCTCCATAGCCGCAGCCTCCATAGCCGCAGCCTCCATAGCCGCAGCCTCCATAGCCGCAGCCTCCATAGCCGCAGCCTCCATAGCCGCAGCCTCCATAGCCGCAGCCTCCATAGCCGCAGCCTCCATAGCCGCAGCCTCCATAGCCGCAGCCTCCATAGCCGCAGCCTCCATAGCCGCAGCCTCCATAGCCGCAGCCTCCATAGCCGCAGCCTCCATAGCCGCAGCCTCCATAGCCGCAGCCTCCATAGCCGCAGCCTCCATAGCCGCAGCCTCCATAGCCGCAGCCTCCATAGCCGCAGCCTCCATAGCCGCAGCCTCCATAGCCGCAGCCTCCATAGCCGCAGCCTCCATAGCCGCAGCCTCCATAGCCGCAGCCTCCATAGCCGCAGCCTCCATAGCCGCAGCCTCCATAGCCGCAGCCTCCATAGCCGCAGCCTCCATAGCCGCAGCCTCCATAGCCGCAGCCCCCGCAGGAGTTTCCGTAGTAGCTGCCACACATGGTGTTGGTTGTTGAGGTTGTGCTTGGGTAGAGAAGGAGAGGAGAAGTGTTACTTCAGTGTGGATTTCTCCTTGCTGAGGGCCTTTTATATGCCTCAGGATGAGGGGGCCCCACCACATGTGCTCATGTCCTTGGCTATTTTTATGCCTCATCTAATTAGCGTGTTGTTTCACGACCAGAGCCGAACGCCTGAAGGCATTCAGGAGGATTGCTTTAACCAACTGAAGACCTTTAATAAGATGGTAGAGTCACACTTACAAAGCTCTCTTTCATAACAAATCTTCACCTTAAAATTCTATAACCAGGTACCATATAACACAGGGAACGTTTTCAATGATTTCAATTGACTTGCTTTTGACCATAATTCTTTTTTCTCTTTGACCTTCTAAAATTATATTGCCCTCCATAGTACAGTTTTAACTCTGGTTCTAGGCCAGAGTCAGATAGTGTTGTGTGGCTTAAGTAACAGTGATGAGATTAAAGAATAGAATGAAGATTAAAGTAGAGTAGGAAGGGAATTTGGGAGACCCTCTGTATCTCATTCAGCTCTGTCCTAATTATCAGAGGATTGAGGACGCAAAATCTTTATGTCACTGACTTCATCTGCCTTGATAAGAAACTCAAATAAGGAAATTGGATTTTAACACAAACAAACCAACAAATGGAATAATTTTTTATCCACTCAAAATGTTTCCCTCTAAATATGTGTCTTTGTGAGTATATTTTTGTAAATAAAATATATAAACACATTATTGTGACAAAATGTTATGTAGTGTCCTTCTTGGTAGAAACATTATTAGCAGACAGATCTTGACTACATCAGTGTAATTTCTCCCACACAGAAAATGAAATTTTCCCTGTGGAAATGTTATACAAATATTGCTATTGTCTGTCCAAATTGGACCCAATCTAATCTTTAATGACCATGGGTCATAACTGCACTGATTCGTGGAATTTCTTATCAATGGGGGGGGGGACAAGGCTTTGATATTTTGTTATTGTTATATGTTTGTTTATGTGTAATATTAAAATTTTTCATGTGGAAAAATTTCTAGTTTTGTTTTTCGATAAAGTAATAACTTTCACAATATATAGTGCTTGTTATAAATATTCCTTTCGATCATTTGCATCTTCTTGGGAATGTATGTGTGCATACGTGGTGGTGGGGGGAGAGGCGGGGAGGGAGAGAGAGAGAGACAGAGAGAAAGAGAGAGTGATACTGCTGCCCTTGTGGCTATTGAACGGATGTGGCGAAACAGGTAAGTCATGGCTAATGGTTTTTCCAAAGAGCGACTGTGTAAAAGTATTTTCACGCACAGCTCCAAGAGCGACTATGCTCTGCGTTAGTCTAACGTTAAGTGTCATTTGAGGAAAATTCAGTGTTTGGTCCAGGTCACTGGGTAAAAACAGTAGCACTATTGCCCACCAAATATTGTATTTTCTACCGCAATTTTCTCTGGACTGAGAGTCTACACTGAAACGTGTGCCTCTATACAGATATGATTCCCCCCTGCGCCGTGTTTGTACTAATTTTCACTCATAGATAAGAATCTCTCTATGTAGCTGCTTGATATGCCTGGTAGTCTGATATCCCCACAGCAAAGAACACCTCATTTTGAGGTCTCAGTGAGCGTTTTGAGTGTGTCAGACTCTAGTCATCTCCTTGCAGAGTCCCTGTTGCCAGAAGGTGGTGGTCAGCGTACAAAAACACCATACAAAACACACGTGTGGCCCAAACGCATGCTGAATAATATGGCCTCGATCCTGGTAGCTTCACTGACTTTCAATGATGCTCCCCGGGATGGATTGCTCCTTTTATTTCCTTTATTTATTGATAGTCTTAATTAGTCACTAAAAATATAAAGAAATGGCAATAAAACATAAAGAAACAGTAGCTACTATTCTTTCATTTACTACTCTTTCTTTTTTTAAAGATTTTATTTATTTATTTGACAGAGAGACACAGCGAGAGAGGGAGCGCAAGCAGGGGGAGTGGGAGAGGCAAGAGTAGGCTTCCCATAGCAGGGAGCCCGATGTGGGGCTCGATCCAAGGACCCTGGGATCATGACCTGAGCCGAAGGCAGACGCTTAATGGCTGAGCCCCCCAGGTGCCCTCATTTACTACTCTTGAATGTAGCAGGCCCATCAATGATAAAAGATCCATGTAGGGATTATACTTAGTAGCTCAGTATGACAGACTGGCATTCTCCACCCTGGTCCCTAACTGCAGGCTTTCTAAAAGCAAACAGAGGCAAGGATTTCTTGCTCTTGTGTTGGTGTCTGTCCTTCCTCCACAAAGTGAAAAAGTCAATCCATTATGAAGTGCTAACTTTACTTTCCGAACCAGTGACTGGGTAAAGTTGGTGATCATTCTTCCAAGGAAATATGAAGAGAAGAGGGAAATGATTTCTCCTTAATAAAATATATGTTGGGGCTCTGCTTGGTATTTGCATAAATTATCCACTCTAATGAATCAACACATTTATAGGTTAATCATTTTAATTTCTATTTTAGCTATGCCAAATTAAACCAATTCTCAGAAAGGTAAATTTGAAGGATTTTTATTGAAATTGTGCAGAACTGAACATCATATGTATTTATTCCTGCCCACGTATCTTGTTCCTGATACAAATTAGTGATCTAGAATGTGATGGATACCAATGTAGTTTTGCATAATATTTCTTAATTATTAACTTATTGTGTAAATGGGTGTCAAGGTATTTACTCTGGTAGCTTGGAACCCAGGGACCTTAAGTCAGTGAACAAAATATTTTGTATCTAGGATGATGGTACCAAATATACAGACCATATGCCTTATTTGTATCAAATTATAGGAAGTTAAAGAACAGGCAAAACTAATTATGGGTGATAGAAATAAGAATAGTGGTTATCTTTGGGGAACATGAGTATGAATTAATTTTTTTAAAAGACTGAATTCATTTATTTGACAGAGAGCAAGTGAGAGAACACAAGGAAGAGGATGGCAGAGTTAGAGGGAGATGCAGGCTCCCCACTGAGCGGGGAGTCCAATGCAGGGCTTGATCCCAGGACTCCAGGATCACGACCTGAGCCAAAGGCAGACACTTAACTGAGCCACCCAGGCACCCCTGAATTAATTTCTTTAAATGTTTTTTCTGCATCTGTTGGGATGATTGTTGATATCCTTTGCCTTATTTGTTCCATCCATATGGTGAAATATATTATCTCATGGTAAACAAATTTCGCATTCCTAGTTTAACTTTAATTTGGCACAGATTTATTACACAAATATTTCTTACAACATCTCTGGTAATATTGGTCTCATGAATTGTCATGGAAAAATGTTCCCCCTTCTTCAATATGAAATAGATACTTTTAAATTCAATATTTGATATAATGTATCATTTAAGCCATCTTGGCTTGAGTGTTTGGGGGTGTGTGTGTGTGTGTGTGTGTGTATGAACACTTAAAAATATGTGTATGTTTTAAAGATATAGGCTATTTAGATTTTATATTTGTTTTGTACTAGTTTTAATTATGAGTGTTTCAAGAGATTTTTCTATTTCATCCAAGTTATTGAATTTATTGTTACAAAATTATTCATCCATCCCTGTATATGTTAATCATGTCTGTCAGATCTGTGGTGATGTCAACTCTTTTATTCCAGATATTGATAATGTAAATTTTGATCTTTTTAAATTATCAATTTAAATTAAAACTTTTGGAAAAGCACACGTTAGTTTCACTGCTCTTATTCTTTTTCTCTATTTCATTGATTTCTGTTTTAATCTGTTTTATTCCCTTCTTCTACATAGTTGGATTAAGTTTGTTCTTCTTTTTCTAGCTTTTAAGTTAAAACCTTAATTGTTAACTTTAAAACTTTCTTCTCTTCTAATATATGCATTTAAAGCCATCAATTACTCTGTAGTCGCTGCTGACGTATAATCCCACAATTTGTAGTATCTTTTCTATTGTCATTTTAATTCTTTCAAAATTTTATTTTAACTTTCATTATGTTTCATATTTGATCCATGAAATTGAGATTGTGTTGTTTTGGAGATTTTCCAGATATTTCTGTGTTCCTGATGCTTCATTTAATGTCAGTAGATTTTATTCCTTTTAATTTATTGAATTTAATTTATTAGAACTTATTTTATAGCCCAGTTTATGATAGATCTTGGAGGATCCCAGATGCATGTGGACGCTATGTACATTCTACCACTGTTGGGTATAATACTTTGTCTGTGCCTATCCGGTCAGTTGGGTTGATTTGTTCGTTTCCATAAATGTAGTGATTTTCTGTCTACTTAGTTCTATCAGTTACCAAGATAATGTTATGAAATCGATAGCTAAAATTATGGATTTTTCCATTTTTCCTTTCAGCATTTTTTAGTTTATGCTTCACCTCATTTTGAAACTCTGTCATTAAGTGCAGGCACATTTAGAATTGTTATTAAGGAATTGATCTTTCTATTGTTATGAAATATTACTCTTCAGCTTTAGTAATATGCCTTAGTCTGAGGTTTGTTTGATTGCTAATGATATATCCACTCCAGCCTTATTATTACTTATCTTTCTGTGTCTTTACATTTAATGTAGGTTTATTGTGCATAAGCCACAATAAATAAATATTCTTATTTGTAATTAATATGTTTTGAGTTTCAAATTCAATGCCCTTTTAACACAGTTGTATTTAACTCTATATCAGCTCGCTACTTGTTTTCTATTTCCTAACCTGTCCTTTCCCCCCATATTCTAATTTTTTTATTGGCTTATTTTATTTTTTTTAACTCCATTTTATCTTCTGTTTTGGCTTATTAGTTAAAATGTTACTTATTGCATGTTATTACAGTATGCATCTTAATTTATCACGTTTTTAAAAAATAATATTATACCACTTCACATGAAATCCACTGACAGCAGCACACATTGTTTCTTTCATCCCATTCTTAATGCTATTGTCAGGCTCCTTAGAGATTTTATGTTTAATTGAGGAATTTGGTTTTTGTATTATTTCTTGTTTTGAGGCTTACTTTGTCTGATATTATAGCCACTCCAACTTTCTTAAACTAGTGTTTATTATAGATTAATAATTTATGTGCATAGTATATATTCATGTATTCTTTTGTTTTTAACTTATCTGCATTTGTATATTTGTTGTAGGTATTGTCTTGCCTTCTTTTGTACTTTTTTAGTGTTCCATTTTATTCCTTCATAGATTTACTAGATACGTTTATGATTTTAATGGCTGTTCTAAGGATTACAATATGTATCTTAATTTGCCACACTGAGCCAGAAGTAATAATTTTTAAAAATATTTTATATATTTATTTTTGGTGTGAGGGAGAGAGAGAGAGGCAGAGGATGAGCACAAGCAGCAGGGGGAGGGGCAGAGGCAGAAGCAGACCCCCTGCAGAGTAGGGAGCCCAATGCTGGACTGGATACCAGGACTCTGGGATCATGACCTGAGCTAAAGGCAGACACTTAACCGACTGAGCCACCCAGGAACCCTGTGCCAGAAGTAATATTATACCATTTTATGCATATATACTGACCTTATAGTAGTTTACTTCCTTCCTCCTATCTATTGTTATTATTATAAATTTTACCTTTATACATGCCATAAACTCATAGATCTTGTTTATTATTTTTACTTTAAGGTTAGTTATCATTTTTAAAAAAGGAAAAAATGAAAAAATGTTTCAGTTTACCCAAATATTGATTATGATAATACCTGTCCTCGTTTTCTTTCTGTTCTTATTACTTGGTGCTTGTTGAGCTCTTCAGTATCAGCCATTTGTTCTTCAAATACTTTTTCTGAGCCCTCTCTGGATATATAAGTATCCAGAGTGTGTGCATTTCTATATGTATATGCATATGCATATCAGATCACTCAATATTGTACCACAGGTAACAAAGCATCTGTTCATCTTATTTTTTTTTAAGTTTATTTTTTCTTTTCTGTATTTAGGCTTTGGTAATTGCTATTGTTCTATCTTCAAACTCACTGATCTTTTCTTTGGCAATATTAAATTTGATTTTTTAAGACTTAATTTTTTTAGAGCAGTTTTAAGTTCACATAGAAATTTAAAAGGAATGTATAGAGATTTCTCATATACTCTCTGTCCCCCAACATGCATGGCCTCCCTCATTACCAACGCCCTCTACCATTTGTTACAATTAAGGAAGCTACACAGACACACTATAATCATCCAAAGTCCATAGTTTACACTGGGGTCACATTAGGGTGCACTCTTGGTATTGTCTACTCTATGGGTATAGACAGATGTATAACGACAAGTAACCTTTATTATACTGTTATAAATACTTCTGTGCTTTGCCTATTCATCTCTCCTCCCTCCCTTGGCTACCACTAACTCCTAACTAAAAATATCAGTATATTTTTACTCTGTTCAGTTTTGCCTTTTTCAGAATGTCATACAGTTGGGATCATACAGAGTGTGACTTTTTCAGATTGCATTCTTTCACTTAACAATGTGTGTTTAAGGTTCCTCCATATCTTCTAGTGGCTTGATGGCTCATTTCATTTTATCATGGAATAATATTGTACTGTCTAGATGAACCATGGTTTATTTATCCATTCTTTTACTAAAAAACATCTTGTTTGCTTGTAAGTTTTGGCAGTTATGAATAAAGCTTCTATAAAAATCCCTGTGCATGGGGCACCTGGGTGGCACAGCGGTTAAGCGTCTGCCTTCGGCTCAGGGCGTGATCCCAGCGTTGTGGGATCGAGCCCCACATCAGGCTCCTGCGCTATGAGCCTGCTTCTTCCTCTCCCACTCCCCCTGCTTGTGTTCCCTCTCTCGCTGGCTGTCTCTATCTCTATTGAATAAATAAAAATAAAATAAAATAAAATAAAATAAAATCTAAAAAATCCCTGTGCAGCCTTTTGTGTGTACATAAGTGAATAAGCTAAATCATGTAAGAGTATGTTTAGCATTGTAAGAATCACCAAATTGACTTCCCCAACTGGCTGTACCATTTTACATTTCTACCAGCAATGAATGAGTGTTTGCATTGCCCTACATCCTTGTCAGCATTTGGTGTTGTCAGTGTTCCAGATTTTGGCCATTTTAATAGGTGTATAGTGGTAACACATTGTTATTTAATTTGCATTTCCCTGAGGACGTATGATGTGAAGCATCTTTCATATACCTATTTGCCATTTATACATCAGTTTTGGTGAGGTTTTTGTTAAGATCCTTGGCCCATCTTTAGTTGGGTTATTTTTTTTCTTATCATTGAGTTTTAAGAATTCTTTGTATATTTTGAATAACTGTTCTTTTATCAGATATAGCTTTTACATATATGTTTTCCCAGTTTGTAGCTTGTCCTCTCATTCTCTTGTCATTGTCTTTCACAGGGCAAAAGTTTTTAATATTAATAAAGTCCAGCTTATCAATTTTTTCATGGATTGTGCCTTTGGTGTTAAATCATGACTATACCCAAGGTTATCTAGGTTTTCTCCTATGTTATCTTTTAGAAGGTTTATATTCTTGCATTTTACATTTAGTTTTATGATCCATTTTAAGTTAATTATTTTGAAGAGTACAAGATCTATTTCTAGATTTTTTTTTTTTTTGCATCTGAATGGTTGCTGCAGTATTACTTGTTGGAAAGGCTATCTTTTCTTCATTATATTTCCTCTGTTTCTTTTCTCAAAGATCAGTTGACTATATTTATGTGAGCTTATTTATGGTCTCTCTATTCTGTTTCATTGATCTATTTGTCTATTATTTCACCAATACTGCACTGTTTTGATGACTGTAACTTTAGAGTAAGCCTCAAAGTTAGGTAGCGTCAGTCCTCTAACTTTGTTCATTTCCTTTAATATTGTGTTGGCTCTTCTGGGTCTTTTGCCTCTTCATATAAAGTTCTAATCAGTTTATTGATATCCACAAAATAACCTGATGAGATTTTGACTAAATTTCCACTGAATTTGTAGATCAAGATGGGAAGAACTGACATCTTTACAATGGTAACATTTTATCCATGAACATGGAACATTTCTTCTTTTAATTTAGTTACTCCTTGATTTCTTTCATCAGAGTTTTGTACATATATAAAGGCTGCTAATGGCAGTGGCATTACGTTTTTAATTTCAAATTTCATTTGTTCATTGTTAATATGTAGAAAAGCAATTGACTTTTGTATATTAACCTTGTATACCGCAAGCTTGCTATAATCACTAATTAGTTTCAGGAGAGTTTTTTTTGGTCATTTCTTTTAGATTTTCTACATTATTTCTAAACAATCATGTCATCTGTGGAAAAGAGTTTTATTTTTTCTTTCCTTATCAGTGTAACTCTTTTCTTTTCTTGCTTACTGCATATATATTTTATATGTAGATATTCTTTATCAAGTCTAGGACATTCTCCTCTATCCCTTGTTATTAAAAGTTTTATCATGAATGGTTATTGAATTTTGTCAAACGCTTTTTTCTGAATTTATTGAGATAATTACATGATTTTATTCTCTGGGCTGTTGATGTGATGGATTACATTAATTTATTTTTGAGTATTGAACCAGTCTTGTATAATTGAGATAACCCAACTTGGTCACAGTGCATAATTCTTTTTATACAATGTTAGATTCATAAGCTAATATTTTTGCATCTATGTCATTTAGACATTCACTTGTAGTTTTCTTATAATGTATTTATCTAGTTTTGATATTAAGGTAATAATTTTGGTCTTATAGAGTGAGTTATCAACTATTCCCTCTGTCTTCTGGAAGTGATTGTAGAGAACTGATATAACTTATTCTTTAAATGTTTTGTAGAATTTTCCAGTGACCCACCTGGGTCTAGTGTTTCTCTTTTAGAAGACTGATAATTATTGACTCAAGTTTTTCAATAGATATAGGCCTATTAAGATTGTTTATTTCTTCTTGTGTGAGTTTTGGCAGGCCATATGATACTTTTTATAGCAAGCCAATATTTATTTTACTAATCACTGTAAAAACTGTTTATAATTCTGTAATTTATTAATTTTATTCAGTCCTTTAGGTAGCTGATTGTTTTTTAAATTTTTGTCTTTTTATCTTACTAGAATATGCCCTCTGTGAGTACAAACATAATCATTCTTGATCAATATTGCATTAGCATTCACCACAAAAAAATAAAAGAAGACCTAAATATATGCAGAGATATACCATGTTCATGAATTGGAAAACTCAATATTGTTAAGATTTTCATTCTCTCAAAATTGATGTAGAGATCTAAATCAATCTCAATAAAAATATCAGCAGAATATATTTGTAGACATTGATAAGCTTATTCCAACATTTAGATTTCTATTTCTTCAAGAATAGCAATCTATCCACTCATCCTCTTTTGCCTTTCCTCTGCTTAAGCCTGCAATTTCTTTCAGGATTCAAGGGATATAGGAATACTGAATTTATTTAACATGGGTGGTTGAATCTTGACTCCCGTTCTGACAGTCTTTCTACATCCCAAATAAAGATAGGATTTGTAAAGCCAAATTGTATTATAACTGGCTTCTCCTTTTATGTATAGAAACACAGAAGGTTTTATTTCTGTATTTTCCAGGTATCAGCATCATTATTTTCACAATCAGCCTTCAAAGTTCGAATTCATTCCTAACTTACAGTATGTTAGACTAGGGTGAGGATAGAAATGGATATGTAAGATCGTTAATTCCATCCATCTTCCTGAATTTATAATTTTCTCCTGAATTAACTCTTGTAATGGGGGATCCTGCCTGGGTTTAGACACATCCAGTGATAGAGCACCTAATGAGGAAATCACCCTTGTTTCAGATGGTGTCACATATTAGAAAGAACTCTTGTGTCAAGAAATTTGTATGTCATGATCATCAATTCACCCTAGCCAGATTAATGTCTCTAGAAAGACACAGAGCACATCTGAAATGATAGTCCTAGTAATTTTGCAATACCAGTCTTCCAGATAAATAGCTACATATACCACCCTAAGTGCCCCGTAATTCTAAGTGCTAAGAAGAAATATATGCTTTTTAGTACTTAACTTCTCTAGGTCTTTCCTTCTCCTTCAATGTTGATGTTTAAGATCTTATAGGTTCTACCTTCATAGAGTTCCTGACACTCATTGATTCCTTCTCATTATCTACGCCACCAACCAAATCCAGGACCATTCAGCCAGTCTCTAGGTCATTTATACACTAACTGTTGAGCCTTTGTATCTCTTCTTCCAAGTTGCTTTTTCATCATTAGCATTTTCCAAAAAAAGATTTTCCTGTGGCATTTGTTCATGTGTGTGTATATTTGTGTGCCTGTGTTGATGAGTGCATAAGTGCTTATTAATATGGAAAGAAAGAAATGAATAAACCTAGCATCACAAAACACAAACATTTAAGACAAACCCTTGAGTCAAATGAATTAAGAACACAAGAGTCATCCAATAAAAAGTTTTCTCCCTCAGAGATGAAATTCAAGATATGTAACCATGGATATCGGTCTATTAGAATGAAAGCCAGACATACACAATTAAAATAAACAGCTGAGCATTAGCCTTGTCTATTTCTGAAGTCAATAGCATGTCTGTCATAAAAGGCACACAAGCTTGTTAGGGCCAATAAAACAGTTATTTGGAAATTGTCACAACACAGAAACGCAGAATAAGAGGGTAGTGGGTTTAAACTTGGAGTGTGATCAAAATAAGGTTTTCTGCCTTCCAGCACCATCATGAGTTAACTCAGCCCCCTCAATAGCAATCAGGACTTTTAAGAGAACTACCCCCCCTTTTTTTTTTGCAGGTTCTGATGACTGCTCTCTCTTCAGTGTGCTCTAATGTGATGATGAGACATTGAAAGAGAAATGGTCTTGGAATGATCACTTTAGAGGAAACGGTGTACTGCACTCAATTTTTTTCTGCCAGGAGAATAATATCTTCTATAGAAAAATAGATGATAGCCACAGCAGACAGTCATAGCCAGACCTGTATCCATAACCCCAAAGACAGTGATATCCAGAACTGTACCCACAGCCAGAGTCAGATCCATATCCATAGCCATATCTAGAACCATATCTAGAATCACAGTCATAATCACAGCCATTGCCACAGTTACACATGAGTTTCTGTTGTAGTTGTAACACATAGTGTCTAGAAGTTGGGGTTTAGTATTTCAGTAGTGAAACAGGTAGAGGTTTCTGGAGTTTGAATGTCATGTCCCACCCTGAGACCTTTATATACTACCAATGTGGGTGAAACACACAACACAGACTCACTAGTCTCATTACCACAGCAATTTTTATTAAGAAAACAAAACAAAACAAAATAGAAAATCCTCCTCATTCTAAGGACAACACATTTTTTCAGGTGGTCATGCCCAAGATTTGGTCCTAGCTAGTCCAGAGAATTATAAGGAAACAGATGGAACATGGACATTGAACAAGTACGTCCTATAGGATGTAATTAAACCTAATTTAGATTTTCATTCCAGGGGGCATTAATTCTCATGCACATCAGGTATATGTATGTGGGCACTGGGAGATACTCCAGTGTCTCCTATTTCGATATCAATAAGAAAGCACCTAGGCTGATAGTGGGAAGAGAACAGCAGGGACATAAAGTGAAGCTTTCTTAACACTATACCTGCAAGAGAGTGGACTGGATGGAGCCCAAGTAGAATGGCCACTGTAGTGGTGGCAGAGGCAAGAGTCAGATGAGGCAAAGAAGATCTGATTTAGTGCATCAAGTGTGTCTTTTGTAAATATCTTCTCCCAGTAGTGGCTTTTCCCCCTCATTCTCATGATTAAATTTAATTTTTATAAAAGATTTTATTTTTTTATTTCAGAAAAAGAGAGAGAGGGAGCTCTAGTGGAAGGAGTGGCAGAGAGAGAGAATTGCAAGCCGACTCCATGCTGAGTATGGAGACTGAGGCAAGGCTCAATCTCATGACCCTCAGATCATGAACTGAGCCGAAATCAAGAGTCAGACACTTAACTGATTGAAACACCCAATTGTCCCTTATATTTGATTTCAATACCATCCATTGAATTTATTTCAGACATTGTGTTTTGAGATATACATTCTCAATTTTTAATCTTTCACTTATCTTCTCATTTTCATGTTTTTTTATATTCTTGAGTATATTTACAACAGCTCTTTTAAGATCATGATGTGTTGTTTTCATTATGTCTGCGATTTCTTGGTTTGCTATAACTGATTGATTTTGTTATATAGTCACAACTTTTTCTGCTTATTTGCTTGTCTAGTAATTTTGTAAAAGATAGTAGACAATGTTGATAATATGTTGTTTACAGTGTAGGTATTTTTGTCTTTCTTTAAATAGTGTGGAACTTGGTTTTGGCAGGCACTCAAGTTACTTGTGCATCCCTCAAACTTTGCACAATGTGATGGGTCTAATGTAGCCTTTAGTGCTAGTTTTCCCAACTACTCAAGTGTCTTTCTTTTGGATCTACTTTTCAGTGAAGTCTCTTTGCTCTGGCTGGTGGATCGCAAGTGGTTCTCAGTTCTGCATGGTCTCAGGATTATTTAGCTTATAGATGTGCAGTTGTTTTCTGCCCTTTCTTATGGAATTAAGCCATATACTTGAGTGTCTTAGTGTTCAATAAAGCAGGCAGAAGAAGCACCTATGTGAATATCTACAGTTCTTTTTCTGTGTAGCTCTCATTCCTTTACTATGATTATTCAAAGCTTACAATCACTCTCTGAAATTTGATCTTTTTTCAGTATTAACATCATGCTCTTCCTGGGTTCTCCTTCCTGAAAAGTGGGCCTGAGAGAATTACAGGCAGAAAGCTAAAGTGATAGTAGGGTTTAAATAGTTTGTTTCCATTTGGAAAAGCATTGTAATTCTGAAGTACCTGTTGGGCAATTTCTGAAAACAGTTATTTATTTCACTTATTTTGTCCAGTTTAATCTGACGGGAGTGCAAGTGCAGTATTAGCTACTCTGACATCACTGAAAGTAATTGTTTTCTTCAATGCACACTTCAAAAGGGTGAGATAAATTTCTAATATTTTTGGAAAACAATCACATCACATTTTAAGTGAAAAAGCAAATTTAATAATGATATATCCAATGATCCATTTTTATCAAGAAAAAATATGTAAAATGTGGCATTTATTGAGATGTAAACATGATACGATTGATTTCTTCAGTGGAAATGAGATGTAATTCCTAAAACAAGAATGGGAAAGTCAAATAAAGTTTCTTTTCTTTAATATGTAATTTCTTATCAATATTCAGCCTGTTCTGTCTTTATACCCAGAACTCTGCATGAATATTGGCTTTTCCAAATGTGTCTAGAGCAGAAGCAGGATTTATTGTCCACTGGTTAGAGTAAGTCAACAGGAAGATTTTCACACTTGTAGCTGAGTCTCTGCATATTAAGTGAGTGCATGTCCTACAGAGGGGAATTTGTCAGACCCTCCTCATTACCTTCTTTTAGAACAGATGCTGTGTGCCCTTGTTGACATCCAATTTCAACATTTTTGCTTCGTGTGGCATTCTAAAATTTTTTTTTTAAAATTCTCTAATAGAAAAAAAATTAATCTGCAAGTGTTACATTGTCCTCTCTCCCAAAGTTTTTTGTCTTCTGGGAGAAGGACATACCCATCTTGGAGCAGCATGCTAATCAACAACAGAAAATTGTCACAGATGTTCATCTATTTAAATGAAGCTGAAAAACACAGTTCAATGTGATGACAGTAGGTCTTTGTTTCCAGAGGGATATTCCCTACGGTCTGAGACATTATGATATTCTGCAATATAGAATGGATCTGAAAATCATGAAATATTTTGGAAATTCCATACAGCCATTTAAATGAACATTTGGAAAATATTGATACCATCAGAAAATATTACTTAAATAATACCAAGTGGAAAGTTCAGCCTAAAAATGTGTGTAATATTTTTCAAAATATGTTAAATAATTCCCCAAAAATGTTAAAATAAAAACAGAAAACTATAGGAAGGATAATGTATTACATCATAATGCCAGCATTGATTATTGTAAGGTGATGTAAATGTGTAAAGGTTTTACTTCCTTTGGGTTTAGTATTTTTCTAAAAAAAAATCTCTAGTATTTTATTAATTATAAATTTTATCTACTTAAATTAGTGGCAAAACAGCCTTAAATGTTTATTTGAATTAAAATTAAAACACAGTCCATACGAGGAAGAAGAACTATGGTCTTATTACCTCAATGAGATCCTTGTTATTGATCTTGCATTCATTTCTAACCCGTATAATCCAACTTGAGCAAAATAGATGTCAGCTTTTACTTACCTTGTTTTTCTTTAAGTTATGTTCCTTGGGAATTTTAAGCTCTATAATATTTAGATACTAAGATATGTATGTTCTATTTACTCTTTTTACTTCCTTATTTCATAAGAAAGTAATAGAGAAAATAAGGAATTTTATTTGATAAACTAAAAATGAAGTTAATTATGTGAAGTTTTTAAAAATTAAATTCTTAATAATTCTTACTTATGGCATTTCTAGAAAGTCACTTATAGCATATTTACCTGTGACCCATTAAAAAGAAGTTGAGGGGCGCCTGGGTGGCACAGCGGTTAAGCGTCTGCCTTCGGCTCAGGGCGTTATCCCGGCGTTATGGGATCGAGCCCCACATCAGGCTCCTTTGCTATGAGCCTGCTTCTTCCTCTCCCACTCCCCCTGCTTGTGTTCCCTCTCTCACTGGCTGTCTCTATCTCTGTCGAATAAATAAATAAAATCTTAAAAAAAAAAAAAGAAGTTGATTAATTTGGGGAAAAAAACCCCTAAATCCAGAAACAAAACAAGGCACAATAATGCATGCTTCACAACATCTTCATCTGAAGCCAAAGATTTGTATTCTGTTTTCCAAGGGATTGCAAATAATAATTTTACCAAATACTTTGCACAACATAACATGAATTCGTTTTTCTATTCTCCACTGAGGGCTTTCCCATTTGCCCAAAACCTAAACCTGAAAGTAGTGACACATGGTTTCTTTTCTCATATATTAACATTTCCCTTCTTAGAACAATTTCTGTATTAGCCAATGTTGTGGAGGTGACGATTTCATTACACCAGATTACAAAAACGGAGTGTTTCTCATTCATGCTATAAGTTTGGGTCAATTGCTACTGGTCTGTTCCACAACCTTTCTCATTCTGGGATCTATGCAGAAGGAACAACACCCTTGAGGACATTTTTGTTGCAAAGAGGAAAAGTGGAATTACTGGCAAAACTTGTGATGTTTCTGAAAGGGTGTGCTCATATGTGATGCAAATCATAGCTGCTCCTATTTCTCGACCAGACATGTCACATGCCAAACCCAGCATTCGTGGAATTGGGAGCACATAATCATTTTACCAAGAAGAACAGAAAGATTTCATGGGAACAGTAATACCTTTATGTACCTTTATGTGCTGTTACAGATGCCGCTCTGGTCAAAGTTTTGTCCGAATACACGTGCAATGTGCTGAGCTGTTCATGTAACTACTTCATTTGTTCACTTATGCAAGAAACCTGCTAGTCAAGTGAGCCCCTAGTGCTTGTCTGTTCTCTGCTTCTTTTCCTCTAATGCGTATTCTCCTGTGGCTGCCTTTTCTTCTAGGCTTTTCTACACCGACTTTCAGTTTTCACAGCACGTTCCAATATAATCCCCTATGTGAGTAGCACGCAAAATTTTGGATGCAAAATTTTAGTTTAGTGAGGGGGAAAGGCTTTTAGACTCTATATTCAACTTCTAATGGCACAGTGAGAATGATGATAATGATGATATGCTGATGAATGTTAACCCCCGCTGGTACTATGCAAATCTCTTTAAGTGCCTGACATATGTAAACTCATTTCATACTTATATAGCCTGATAAAGTAATTTCAAATGTGATTTTCATTTTATAGATAAGAAAAAGCCAAGATACAAGTGTAAAAAACAATAGTTCAGTTGAAACTCATGAGTAGCCCACGGTAGGAAAAGGAGATGGAATTTGATGGTTTGTTCTCTACAGTAGTTAAAACTAACCTCTTTAGGGGCGCCTGGGTGGCACAGCGGTTAAGCGTCTGCCTTCGGCTCAGGGCGTGATCCCGGCGTTCCGGGATCGAGCCCCACGTCGGGCTCCTCTGCTGGGAGCCTGCTTCTTCCTCTCCCACTCCCCCTGCTTGTGTTCCCTCTCTCACTGACTGTCTCTATCTCTGTCAAATAAATCAATAAAAAAAATCTTTAAAAAAAAAAAAAAACAACTAACCTCTTTAGTCCCTTATTAGCTACTGCTTTTTCCCCCCTATAATGAACCAAAGGGTAGAGAAGAAAGAGAGTAAGAGGATAGAATGACTTTACCTGGCTGGTTGCCCTTGTGTTCTCTGTGCTTAGCAGATGGTTAAAGCTGGCATCTCTGGCTAAATCTCCTGGAGGATAATAAAGACGGCTTTTCTCTTATTGAGTACCATCAGACTTCTCTTCTACAACCCTGACTCCTTATTTCTCTTGATCCAGCATCTTGCCACACTTTCTGATATATGTCATTTACCATGGTCACAATCTCTAACTCAAAAGCTTGGAAGACCGTAGCACCTGGCACTGAATTCTCTTCTTTTTTTTTTAAAGATTTTATTTATTTATTTGACAGAGATAGAGACAGCCAGTGAGAGAGGGAACACAAGCAAGGGGAGTGGGAGAGGGAGAAGCAGGCTCATAGCGGAGGAGCCTGATGTGGGGCTCGATCCCATAACACCAGGATCACACCCTGAGCCGAAGGCAGATGCTTAACCGCTGTGCCACCCAGGTGCCCCTGAATTCTATTCTTACATTTAATGCATCCAATTACATGTTTATGCAGACACCNCCCATAACGCCGGGATCACACCCTGAGCCGAAGGCAGATGCTTAACCGCTGTGCCACCCAGGTGCCCCTGAATTCTATTCTTATATTTAATGCATCCAATTACATGTTTATGCAGACACCGATTTAAGCACTCTTGCCTCAAAATTCCTTGATCCTCTCTCACATTTGCTCTACTAGCAAATCACTCCCAGATACCCATTTGTCAATATCACAAGATGCTCCTTTTCTAAAAATGAAGCCAATATTCTTAAATCTTTTATTTTTCCAATTCTTCATACCTGGCTTACGGCCATGCCATTGCATCTACACGATGAATGTAATTGTTTTCTTGCATCACATCTTTTTAATGTTATGTTTTCCACATAATTTCTTCTATGTGCTATGGTTTATATCTATTGTCCTGAGATTATTATTAATAGTGCCACTTTCAATACTCACGTGTACTAGTTTGGAGAATAAATCATATGGCCTTCTATCTATAGTTCGTTTAATCAATTATACTTCTTTCAGCAAGCTCTTTGCTCCTTCTGTTTCCCTACCTTGTAAACTCTCATCTGTGCAATAATGCAAGTCTTCTCTATTCCAAACTTGGGCTCCTACCTGCTTCTGGAGGTAACCCTAGTACCACACGGAGTGGTGCCATGTGTTTTCACAGCATTCTCATTTTTGGCGGAGTTCCCAGTGCTACTCGATCACCCTTTCACTTTTTCTCAGGCTTCTTTCTTTCTTTCCTCCACTGCAGCTATTCCGCCCTTTGCCATTATCCCTAAAGCCTCATGTTCAACGCTCACTTCTGCCTCCGCCCTCCTCCGTCTGTAACTCTTGCTTCATATTTCACGGAGAAAAGAGAATCTATCAGGGGAAACCTCTATCAACTCTCTTCCCACACACTTATCTACATTTGCACCTGTCTCTTAGCCCTTTATCATAGTCTCAGAGGAAACCATATCCTCCCTCCTGTCCAAAAAATCATTCTTCCACTTTGCTTTAAATGCCATCTCCTTCAGAGCATTGCTTGATAAATTATCCTTTCTGTCTACTATATTTCCAGCTTCTTTTTTTCCCACTGACACCTTCCCTTTAGTCTATAAACATACTCAAGTCTTTTGATAGTGAAAAGCCTGTCTCAGCACCAGATCACCGCTGGCTAGCTTTTCCTCAACTTCTTTTATATCCAAAGTTGTAAATAGTTTCCTCTGATGCCTCTGAGTCCTTGCTCTGCTCTAACCTGTTTTCTACCCTCTATAAACCAAGCATCGTTCTCCCTCAGGTCACCAACAGCCTGTTGATTACTCAGTCTCCTTGACTAGGCTCGTTGTTTGTCCTCTTTGTTTTGTGACATTTGGTGCTGATGACCTCTTCTTTCCTTGGCTTCCATTATATGCTTTTCTAATTTCATTCTCTTGCTTTTATAATATTTCTTACCAATCTACTTACTCACTGTTCTTCCTCTGTCAGCTGGAGGTCCACTCTTGGGCCACGGTTCCATCACTAAATGCACAAGATGCAATCTCATAAGCAGGACATAAATTCCATTATGATGGAGCCCCTGGGTTAGTATCTAATGCCATTTCCAGCTACTCCCTCATATGCCAATAGCTGTTTCACCCTGTTTTTCCTACTTAGAATTTGCTGATCGGGGGCACCTGGGTGGCACAGCGGTTAAGTGTCTGCCTTCGGCTCAGGGCGTGATCCCGGCGTTATGGGATCGAGCCCCACATCAGGCTCCTCAGCTATGAGCCTGCTTCTTCCTCTCCCACTCCCCCTGCTTGTGTTCCCTCTCTCACTGGCTGTCTCTATCTCTGTCGAATAAATAAATAAAATCTTAAAAAAAAAAAAAAGAATTTGCTGATCATGACAGCATTCGTAGACCTTCCTGTCTACAGATAACTTATGCCATGTGTGGTAATGCCTCTTCCATCTGTCTGCCAGCCGATATCTGAATCAGCTGGTAAGTCTCAGCTTGAGCATCTCGTCGTCTCAGGGAGTTTCTTTGTGTGCTTCACACACAACCTACTTACTCACATCAGCAGATCCAGATAATTTCTTCAGCCATCACCCACAGAACCTTGAACTTCCTTTACTATAGAACTTCACATTTGTATTATAGTTGTTTAGTTTAGGTCTACTTCAAAAGATTCATTCATTCATTCATAAATTCATTCATTAATTCACACACATAATGTAAACTGCACAGCTATCATAAAAAGAGAAATAAGACATGATCCCTGCCCTGAAGGAGCTTATAGCCTAGTGAGTTAGACAGAATACACTACAGGGAAGTGCTCTGAGGTAGCCATGAGGGTTGTCATGGGACCTTAAAAAAGGGACTTTAGACTGATGGGCAGGTGAACCATCTAGAAGCAGGAACATAAAGGCTGAGTTTTCTATGACAGTGATGGTAGTCAGATAAAAACAAGGTGGGAGGTTTGTCCAGGTAGAAGGCATAGCATATAAAAAGGTATATATTTACAAAACAACATTGTTTTCAGGAGATATACAGAGTAATTATAAATTCCTTTATTTGTCTTGCCTTGTCTTGCCTCCTTGATTTCTGTGTTCTCAGCACACAACAGAGTTTCTATAGCAGAAGTTTGGTTCCCAAATGAATAAATGAATTCACAAGTCAATGAAAATTATATATTATATATACATATAGGTTATACATGATGTATATAAATATAAAATAGAATTGTTATTTTTGTGTATGTAAATGATAATGATGATGATGCTAAAATACCAATGCGTGCACAAAAGTTGTTTTCCACGGAGCACGCATTGTTAAGAACCAGGCTCTACGTGGCACTGCGATAATCAACATTAAATACTTCAGATCATGATCAACTTTCAATCTCATCTAGTCATAGCAAAACCAGTGCTATTGTCCAAAACAGAATCTCCATCCTCCCTCATACATCCTGGCTCTCGGCCTTTGGATTTTTTCTGTCAGATTGCAGCTCTGCTGTACTCCGTCACATTGAGCTTTGTGATGGCCATAATTTACACTTTCTACTTCACTTTCTTTGGCTATTGTTCTTCAACTCATTTGGAGAAGATTTGAAAAACCAAGCAGTGTGTCTCATGATTTTAGGGCTGGTCAGTTTGCTTGTTTACTCATGCCTAGAACGGTACTGCCTTATTTGAAGGTGACTCTTATGTGTGTGTGCCTTTACAGGATGACTTCAGAAGAATAGCTGGAAGTCGCTCCAGTTTCAGTCTTCGTACCTGGTGATTGGAGCAAATTTCCAGATGTGTGATGGTCATGTCTGGCCCAAAGAAGTGTGCCGTGGAGGGAAAAAAAAACACAAATATTTCAACTCAATCTTTCTAGGGAAGAGGAAGTGATATCAATGGTCATAGGAATACAAAACAGAACAATAGAAAGAAAAGCCAGAATCACGTAGCTGGGCAGATTTGAGTTTGGTCTATCACTCTTGTATTTGCCACTGGCATGATTTTTGGACAATTACTCCATCTCTTGGTGCCTCGATTGTTTGATATGCCAAATTGGGGATATGCCTATTTCTTAAGATTTTGTGGCATTTAATGAGATAAGATACAAAACAGTGCCCAACAAATGTTAGTTCCCAAATGGTTCTGGACATCGATCAATGTTTTTTAATAGTTCAAAGCCAGGAGAGGAGTGAGATTCATTGTACCTGACGTGTGAACTCTACCGTCATCACTTCTCTGCCAGCTGATAGATGAGTTTGGATTTGTACATCACCAGTGGGAGGATGTGATAGAACTACAATTTTGAGGGATGCATGAGAAACTATGCTACAGATTTCATATTACATTTGTAAACAATATAATGCACATATGTGTCTGATGTCTCACAAGTCCTACTTCTTAAATTAAAACATTTTTCTTTTTGCCAGAAGGAGCTGCCTTGTCAGTGAGACTGTCGAAGACAATGACAGACTGAAACATTCTATGAATAAATTCCAGCAAAACCTTATAGTGTGAATGCCTCTGGAGGGTAAGTTGTTTGCAAGAAAGAACTATTCTTAGCCAAATTTGGGGATGTAAATGTAATAGCTAGGTTGGAAAGGAATCTGTGCTCTAATCACAATGTCAGAATCTGAAGGAATATTTCTTTAGGAAATTAATAGAACGTAGACTAGAATAAAATGATTGGATAAAATGTGACAATAGTTCTATTTATCTTGATCCTGGGCATTTTTGGGGTATCCATTATTAGTCACGTTAAGGTACTAAGCAGTATATATTCTTTTTAATTTTTAAAGGAATTTGTCATATTTTGAATAAAAACCTTAAACTTTTAAACAATCTTCTAGGTTACTTTCATGTAAATATACTTAAAGCTTACTGAGGTGCCAAAGCTGTTTAATTATAGCTGTCCAAATACCTGCCTCTTGCTTTCCTCCTGGTACTAAGATCCAGGAGCACAAGGTCATACTGTTAACTAAATTTGCTATTATCCAGATACAAAATTGCTGTAACACACTCACAACAATAGCAATGATGCCTTTGAGTGACATGGTATGGTCAGCATTACTCGATTCCTAAATATAAAATATATGTATATCACTATCTCATGAAGGATGCTGGCTGTCTAGACCCTCAATCAATCCTTAAGTATCTGGAAAGATAAGGTCTCATAGGTGGCGTTCATGCCAGCTAATCAATACCTGCTAAAATATAAGAGGAGAGAATGATCTTTTGGTTGTAGAACAATTTTGGTCCTACGACAACAAAAATGTTTGTCAGACTCTGCCTTACATGCTTCCCCTTGTACCTCCAATAAAATAGGTGTTGTAAACTGTAAACTGACTCTGTGATCTCAGATATTATTAGGAAACTGCTCAAAATGGGGTGAGCAGGTTACAAGTGATGCTTTGAACACTGGTGATGGATTGAACCGAGGGGAAAAAAATCTCATTGTGGGCAAACAGTGTAATTGGCAGAATTTTACTATAGAAAGTAGTTAAATGAGTTACCTAGTAGAAAGAATTTTCTTTATCTAAAAATATTTAGAGCAATTAATACATTTCTCATGAAACCCCATCCATCCATCCATCCATCCATCCATCCATCCATCCATCCAACCATCCATCCATCCATCCATCCATCCATCCAATTATTAATTCATTCAATAAATATTGAAGTACCTACCATGTGCCAGGCACTTTGTGAGACAATGGAGGATAGGGATGGGTAGCACAGGGTCTGTGCCCTGAAGGAGCTCATCATTTCTTATGTGAGACAGGAATATAAGCAAATAGTCATAACAGAATTGTCATGTTAGGGTGTCAGGATGATGAAATGTGGATCTGCTGGACTGTTTGAAGGAAGGAAACAGAGAAGAATTTAGAAATGATGGGTCATTCAGGACATACCCTTAGGAAACCAGGAGCATCCGTGGTTTGCTGCAGCCACTACTGAGCATATAGAAAGCCATGTGCAGATTAGGACACTCAAACTCAGGAAACTAACTCCGTTCTTTGAGTTAACACTCTGCTCCTGATACCATGTGTTATTAAGGCAACTACTATTGGTTTGGCTGTGTCTGTCATGGCTATGGTGGCTACTGTTATGACTCTGGGGGGTATTTTTACAAATGCTGCCACCCTTCTTGTGGTGGCAGAACTGGTGACTCAGGTTTTAATGAGGAGTCTCCAAAACCACTCAGCTTATTGGATTCATCTTCCTGCGAAGCGCTGGCTCTTTTTCCAGTGTTCATCATCCTATCAATGTTATCAAAAGATAAATAACTAAAAAAAAAAAAGATAAATAACTAATCTAGACCTACACTTGAATTATTTTGGAACAAAAACTGTAGAATATGGATTGAGCAAGAAGTATCTCAAAATTTTTATATTTCTTTTGAAATTGTATTATTTTAAAAATCCCATACATTTCCAATTAAAATTATTTATGTGACAAATTCTTATTTTTCTTAATTAAATATTATGTGATCTTATAAGAATGGTTTTATTTTTGTTTATTGCAATACTTTTGCATCAGTTTTTTTTTGTTTGTTTGTTTTGGGTTTTTTTGGTTTTTTTAATATTTTATTTATTTGAGAGAGAGAGAGGGAAGAAGCACAAGCTGGGGGGAGGGGTATACAGAGAGGGAGAAGCAGACTCCCCACTGAGTAGGGAGCCCGATGCGGGGCTCAATCCCAGGATGCTGGGATCATAACTTGAGCTGAAGGCAGATGCTTAATGGAATGAGCCACCCAGGAGCCCCCCCTTTTTAAAGATTTATTTATTTATTTGAGAGAGAGAGAGAGTGAGGGGCAGGGCAGAAGGAGAGGGAGAGAAAATCCTCAAGCAGACTGCCCGCTGAGCGTGGAGCCCAATGCAGGGCTCTATCTCAGGATCCTAAGATCATGACCTGAGCTGAAATCCAGAGTTGGACACTTAACTGACTGAGCCACCCAGGTGCCCTTTGCATCAGTGTTTTTATATTTGCATTTTCATGACCAATAATACTATTGGTGCTTCCAAGTCAGTTTAGCTTAATTATATAAGTTTTTATAGAATGGTTGCTTGCTACGTACAATTTATCATCCAGACCCCATAGATACAGAGATGTACAAGATGGATATGGTCTCTCTTCTCTTGGATGTACCTTCTACTTGGGAAGGTACTGTTTATCTATTAGGCAATGGTATTACAATTCGATACTTGTAATTCTTAGAATAGCATAAGATATGCTGGGATCATAGATTGTGAGGAGGTTGAAGCCTTCCCGGAAGAAAGTTGGGAAGAGTGCTGGATAAAGAAAGGGGGTCTTCTGCGTGTGTATGAGTGCATTTGCATGCAAAAGAAATGCTGGCAAGAGGGCTGTGGGTTCTGGAAGGAGGTAACAGGAGAGAAATAGAAAACATCACGAGTTAAAATAACTGGAAGACATTCAATGTGAATGGACTCTAAAAGACTCAGAGAGAAGGAAAGAAAGAGAAAGATTTAATATTGACATGACCATATTTTAAGTCTTTGAATCACTGTGGAGCTGAACTGTGATGTGTTTTCAGCCATTTTTTTCCCAGAGTGTGAATACAAACATCACTCCTGTTGCAAACAGGGCTGTGGCTGTTAATCACAGGTGAATAGATTAAATCATCAACTTCCCAGACTCACCTTGAGGTGAATGCTACTGCCACAGAATAGGACATCTTTTCTTATTGTCATGTTTAATTAATTCTGCTATTAACTTGCCAAACTTCTATTGAATGTGAGCTCTCTGTCAGGAACTCCCCCGAACCTATGGAAAACTGAATAATGGACTGTCTCATCTAACAGGATTCTCATATTCTTGTAGGTCTTTTACACTTGCCTCTTTTCCAAAGAGGATACCTTCTTAAACTTACTAGAACCTAATCTTTCCACTTTTCTGTATGCTCTCACTTCCTACCTCATTATGAACTTTACTTCTCTTACTCCTTTAATATTGAATTTCCAGTGTCTTTACATTCTCTATCATCTGTATTCTTCTGAAATTCAAATATTATCTGGATAATGTAACATGTGGAGTATGTAACATACAAATACACCAATACTCAATAAACATAAAATTATAACCAAACAAAACCCAAAAAGAAAAGAATAAATAATACCTATTATAGATAGCACATTTCCTAGAGTCTCATTTCTTTACTTTCTATCAGAGGCAGGTTTCTCAAAATAATCATGTGCACATATTGTTGCCAATTCCATCTACCCAGATCAATTCATTCTAATCTTTTCTTTTCTTTGTCCCCACCACCACAGAAACATCCCTTAATGATGTGAAATTTGATCTGCTATAGCCTACAGTTCCTTCACTCATCTATATTATTTAGTGGGTCCCTGTGGACATTTTTATGGGCAGTCTCCCCTTTGTACTTTCTTCATAGTTGTCTTAGAATAGGTTCCACTAAAGTAGATTTTGAGAATGGGATTTGTAGACAAGTACTTTATTGGGGTACTCTCTAAGGAGAATTCTCTCAGACATTCTTTAAGACAGAAGGAAGTAGGATGGCGCATGGAAGAAGATAAGCAAACACGTTTTTTTTTAAACATTTTANTTTTTTTTAAGATTTTATTTATTTATTTGACAGAGAGGGTCGGCCAGCGAGAGAGGGAACACAAGCGGGGGGAGTGGGAGAGGAAGAGGCAGGCTCCTAGCGGAGGAGGCTGATGTGGGACTCGATTCCAGAACGCCGGGATCACGCCCTGAGCCGAAGGCAGACGCTTAACGACTGCCACCCAGGCGCCCCAGCAAATATGTTCTTGAAGCTGAAGTCTAGCCTCTGCCTGAAACAGGAATTGATAAAATATGAGGGGTACCCCATAACTGTCTTCCTTCGAGGCAGGAGGGCTGGGTTTTGTACTCCCGTATCAGTTAGCTACTGGCTATGGGCTACTCTTCATTGAGGAAGGGATGCATCTCAAGGAGAAGCAGCTCTTATCAGTTGAGAGTAGTTCTCTGAGAAAGAGGACAGCTGTGGACCTTCAGTATCCAACACAGTGCTTGGCGATGGGTTCCTCAACTAATAAGGGGTGGGGACTGGCTGATGCACCAGCAACATCTTCTCCATTAAGTAATCTCTGCTACCTCAGTACCTACGTATTGACTACATGGGACCCAGTCCACATGTTCATTGCTACTTCAGGCCTCTCAACAGGACTTGCATATCTAATTACCATCTTATCAAAGCCACATTTAGACATTTCAAACATAATCTTTTCCTAATATCCTTTATCTTCCTCCAATATTTTAGATCTCAGAAAATGGAAATACTTCCTCCAAATATATCATGCCCAAACCCTGGAATTTGTTAAAGACATCATTTTATGACTCCTAAATTGAATCCAAAATCAATTTCTATTGATTGTATTTTTAAAACATATCTTAAAAGTATCTCTATCTTCATCATCATGTTTCTAGTCCAAAATGCATCATTTCCCAATTGGACTATTGCCATAGACACTTGTTTATCTCTTCACATTACTCCCGCTCCCTCTCTACAGAACACTTTCTAAAGCCCATCTTGCGCCTCACCCATAGCTTTTCAAACTTTTTCACAGTGGAGTTTCTAAGGGCAGAGTATGTAAGATCCATGAAAACAAGGTATTTATTTAGTTTTTGCTGTATCACCAACTCCAAAATAACACTGTCTCAATATAATGGGGGTTCAATAAGTAATATTTGAGTGAATTACTTAAATACGGTTTGAAATCAGAACCCTGCAGTGCCAGGGATCATCTTCTGAGCAACCCATGCCAAGCATGATATGTATAGTTATTTCTGAGATTTTATATTCATCTTTTTATTTTCAGATTTTGCATTATATTTGTATATAATAATGTACAATCTAAAAATACATAGATATCATTAATTACCTAGGATTTTAATCATTTAAAAATTCATTCAAAGATCTGAGTAAAAGTTGTGTTCAGATAAATGCTCCTTCGTTGTTCTGTGTCTTGTGTAACCCAGACAAAATGAATGAACTCTTCAGTATGGACAAGAAAGATTTCCTGGTAGGACGTTGCTTAAGTGACCCAGAAGGGCATATAAACTCATCCACCCTTTTACATTTGCTTGATTTTTCTAGCCTCATCTTCTCCTCCTGTTTCTGTCATAAAATTTACTGATTTAATCATATACATCTGAGTTTTAGTAGAATGAAATTTAGGCACAGGGGTTTCACAAAATTAAAACTACTGGAAGGTCAAGCAACATAATTTAACAGGGTCAAGGTATAAAGAGTGTAATAATGGTATGTCATTGTTGTTGGAGTCAGTGCCTCTTTAATGGATTCATTTCTCTCTTTCCTAGTAGGTGATAGAGTGGAGTGATGGAGGGTGAGAATGTAGAACCAGGCTGTTAAGGTTGATGTGCTCTAACACTACTACTTGTGCACGCTGGGGAAACGTACTACCAATCTTATCTTCCATAAAATGGAAAAGATACACATCCTGAGTTTTGTTTTGAGAATTCAATGCAACAATGTGTCCAAAAGACCTAGCATAGTGCCTGGAATATAGTAGGTGCTCAAGATATATTAGCATTTTTTATTAATACTAGCACCATACTCCAAGCTAATGGCCCATGTATTTTTTCCAGGCACTTGTTTTCTGCTAACTATAAACAGAATGTGTTTTCTTTTATAACACTTCAATTTCATGAAGATCCTGACCTCTTTTTAGATATGTAGATTGTTGCATTGGACCTTCTATGACATCTGACTATGAGATTGGTTATAGAAAACGTAGCCCCAGAATGTACCAAGTTCTTGGTAGCTCAGACAAAGAAAGTTGAAGTCATTTCAAGATTTCCTGGTACTGTGGTATTTTATTAGGTGGGAGCTTGTAAGAAAGCATTTTTGTTTCCTTGTGTTTCTTATATAATGGATGTTAGTTATGTCCTTCATATTATGTATCTATTTGCATAATCTCAGCTTCTGGAACACAGGAAGAGTATAGGAGAGGATTCAGGCAGCGGTAATGTTAGAGGTCACCGATGACTTTGTTTCTTCAGTGAAACTTCCAATGGTGCCTCTGATGGTAAAATGGAGATGTTTTTGTTTTCTGATCTTGGATTATGAGCAGAAGAAAAATGAAGTATATTAACCTCATAACCAACCATGTCTCTAGTTATCAAGGCTCTACCTCCTATCCAGTAAATTTGTCAGGAAGTAGCTCACTTTGATTTCAAAGATGTTAGCTTTTTTTGAAAAAGTGATTGAAGTTTTAATGTTACAGCCTTAAGTTTAGTTGTACATAGGGTCAAGGAATAAACATTATCTAATGTTTTATGCCTGTCTCTACAGCCACTGTGTGTTGTGTTGCCCTTGAGAATTATACAGGTGAAGGAGGAAACAGAAGGTAATATGTGGAAGTGAGAAAAAGGGTAAGATAATCTGGGGTCACAAAGATTCAGTTTCACTGAGGATTAAGACTAGAAATAGTCTTACATTTTGTTCCAAAGAGTGTCTATGAAAGTTTAGATACAAGGGAATCTCACGGCAAACCCACCATAAAACAACAACAATATGACAAAGTATTTAAAAGGAACCAAGATCATATAAGCATTTAAATACGTCTGGACTATGTCACATGCAGTTATTTTGGGGGTCAGGTGAGGGTAGTGATGAAAAAACATTCTTAAAATAGGTTACACTGAAATCCTGTGGGTTAGCCCAGCTCTGACTCTTTTTTCCTGGCTTTAAATCTTCTAGTGAGATGCAAACTACTATTTTCAGGACATAGGAAGGCAAGGTACAGCTTTTATTATATATGTGGTGTAACTGGATTTACAGACTACTTCTCAGGAACTCTATCTTGCATCTCTCTTACCCTAATCCTTGGCACATTTCTGGCACATGAAATAGGGTCAAATGTTTGGGATTGATGAATGAGAGCTGTCCTGTTATGAACTGGGATAAGGAGAAAGTGAAAGCTTTGCAACCAACATAATCATTTTTCAATAAAAGTATATGATATGAGAGCAAAGTAACCTTGATCTTAATGAACATAAGAATCTTATTTTGTCTGAAGAAATATATTATGGCATCGCCACACCGCCACCCACCCCGGCCAATTGGCCTCTAGACTGTGAAGAGTGCGTGCTTTATATCCCCTCTACTGAGTGAGTACAAAAGGACCTGTGTAGGTGATTCTCAGAGGACACTTACATGCTACTACGGTGACCTGAGTTGTGTCTGTGGATGTAGATGTGACTTCAGCCGTGGTGGCTGTGGGTGTAGCTGCTGACAACCGTGCTACTTGGGAACATGTTCGTCCTGTGGATTCTAATTAAAATCTTTCAGTGTAGCTCATACCTCTAGATTCATTTATCTCTGAGTCTATGTTTTTACTTCTAAGATGCTTTATACCTTTTGATTTATGTTCGGATTGGCAATAAATCCTCACCTACAGCATGCAAAATTTTAGGATTTCCACCTCATCCACCAGATTGAGGACACTATTTTTTGAAAATTGGAAAAATAGATAGCTTCCATTTTATTTAGAATTTAGCTTTTTACTCTTATGTGACTGCCATACATTGAAATAATTTTATTTTACTGTCTAATGTAGAAAAATTTTAATCTTATATTTCATCAGGTGTCATCTGGTTTTGACATCATGACAAAGCTTTACTTTTGTTTATCAATCTCATTGATATTTATTTGCATCTGTGGTTTTGTGATTACCCGAGTGAAAATTTTCTCTTAATAGTAAAAGGTATACATGGCAGAAGATAGTTTATTTTTTTAAAGATTTATTTGTTTGAGAGAGAGAGCACATATGAGAAGAGGAGAGAATCAAGCAGATTCCCTACTGAGCAAGGATCCTGACAATGTGGGGTTCCATCTTATGACCCTGAGATCATGACTTGAGCAGAAACCAAGAGTCCAACGTTTAACCAACTGACCCACCCAGGCATCCCAAAGAAGATAGTTTATACAAGCTAATGTTGTTGTTGTTGTTTTCTTTCGCAAAAATAAAATTGAATACAGTGAAAGGAAGCAATAATTAGGTACTTTATTATAAATAGGTTTTTACTATAAATAGTTGAATTGTTCTTTATTGGGGACCTTGGGGCATAGAATCAACACTCACCTCAGAAAATCAAATATAAGATTACTTATTGATTGATAAATAGACACATGGAAACTCATGTGACAAATTATAAGTTTATTAGTGAGAAAGGTGATTTGAAGTAACAAGCTAGCTAGAAATTCCTCCCTCTCTTTTTTCCTTCACCAAATCCTGGAGGCCTACAAGATCGTTATTTCTTAACTGAGTTGAAGAAATAGCACTGAAAGAAAAGACCATGGCCTGCCACGTCAGAGAAGATATTAGGTAAGTGTTCCCAAGAGCCTGAGCAAAAGCAGGACTGAGAGGAAAAGCAGGAGTTAAGACTTTCTTTTAATTTTCATAAACCTGTCATAAACCAAACCATAAACCAATCATAAACCAAACAACTCTTTCTTAATCTCATCAAATATAATTCACTTCCTCTCCTTTGGGGACTTTATTAATCTGAGTCACCCCACTGATTTTTCAAAGCATCCTATAGCAGTGATCTCATTTACCTTAAGAGTGCTAAAATCATCTACATGGTCACGATATTTTTCTTCCTTTCCAGCCCAGATTCTTTGTTTAAAAACCAAACTCATACATCTGACTATTTATATGAATTTTACATATCTCCCAGTTATCTTCAGCTGAACATGACTAAAAGTAGACTTTTTATCTTCCTTCACTCCGAAGAAAAGTTGACCTACCTTTCCCATATGTGTTAATGACATATCCATATTTTCAGACTGAAAGCTTTTGAGTTCCCTGACTACGCTCTTTCTCTTGAAGTCTACATCCAATCTCTCAAAAAGTTATATCAATGCTGCTTTTAAAACCTATCCAGGATCCAACCATTTCTGGCCACCTCCTACTGCTATAACCAGAGTCACTGTCCAAGCTACACAGAGTGGATGTTTTTAGTGTTCCACACATATCTCCCTGGATCCCTTTGCCAATCGTCGTGCTCAGTGCCTCCTTGATTGCTTCCACCTCTCCACGCTCTCTTTGTTGGAGGCTGCTGGAAACTACTGCTGCCTTCCCTCAGGGAGAGCTGGACCTGCCTGGAAAGTTATGCACTCTTCTTATGCCTACAGGTAGACTTGAGAAATGGAAGAGAGAGGAAGGAATATAAATCACGTAAGACCATGGTACTCCTTTCTAAATACTCTACTGGCTACTCACCCCATTCAGAGTAAAAGCCAGATTCCTCCAATGGCCTCTAAAGGCACCTCCCTACCTGCCTTCCAATGGCTTCCCCCACTGTGCTTCTCTGAATATGCCAGTCACACTCTCCCCATCAGTGCTCTAGTGCTCAAAGCCCCTTTGATCTAGAGTGCTTTTCTTCCAAACATCAGCACAGTGTGCTCCTCCGTTTTCTCCAACAATTGTCTCAAAATGTCCTTCTCTGTGAGTCCTCCCTGACCACTCTGCTGAAAATGTCATATCCTTTGCTGCACTTTCTAACTCCCTTCTGTACCCCATTTTCCTCCATATAATTGAACACTGTCTGATATATTTATTCTCACCTAGAAGAATGTGTGCCTCATAAGGACGGGGGCTTTTGTCTCTTGATTTTTTTCCCCTTTAGAGTATCTCCAAAGCTTCAAAAAGGACCTTACAATTCATGTACAATATAGTTTTTGAGTGAATAAACATGAGAATGAATGAATTTAAAGCTGTAATGACTTACTGATTTTGTGTTATTTCATGTTGGAGAGCTGACCTCAGGGTCTCATCAGAAGAATTTTGACATCTTTGTGTCTGCTGAAACTCACTGGTCTGCTCAGTTATGCTTCCTGGTAACCCAGAATGCTGGTAGTTTCTGTCCTCAGTTATGCGCCCTCAATCTATTTTTGAATTCTTTTATGTAAATGTTCCATTTCAAGTTCTCATGCCAGCTGCTTAAGTAGAATCCTCTCATTCTGTATGTGCACCCAGCTGAGAGGAATATCCTGGAGAACATTACCTTTACTCTGGTAAATGAATGCTTTCTTTTCTGTCTATTAAGAATTTTAGGAAAATGTTCTCTATATGCACCTACCTTATTGGTGATGTCTGTGTTCTATATATTTTAAGGAGAGCATTCGTTTCCATTTTGCACAATAATAAAAGCCAACACTTAATGAGTGCTTATGTTGGA